>NC_035165.2:27603173-27909499 GCF_001659605.2 Manihot esculenta | reverse complement strand
AAACTATTTTATTAGATTATATAACTTTAAGGACTATATTGTAATTAAATTATTAACTTACCCATAGTGAATTTGATATTTTTGGTCAATTGTGATAAATATAAAAAATTTTATATTATTATCCAAAATTTAAAGTTTTGAATAAATATAAATTAATATAAATATTTAGATTTTTTTTATTTAATAGGTATTTAAAATAATAATTTACATGTAAGTTAAAATTTTTTTTATGAAAATTGATTGAAACTGATGGATAAAAGTGAGACAAATGTGAAATAATTAGTTTTTATTATTAAAATTTTAAATCTATGATATAAATGTGAAAATTTATAAATATTTAGATTTCATTTATTTTATAAAAAATATTTTTTTAAAAAATAATTACTATATTTTCTAGCTTTTTAAGACACTAAAAAACTTAATAAATAAAAAATATTTTTTATTAAAAAAATCATTTTAAGAGAAATAATTTTTTTTAAAACAGAAAAATTCATTCTTTTTCATTAAAATTTTTATTAAGACTTTTATATATAAATTTATTAATAAATTTTATCTTTTAAATTAAAATTAAATAATAAAAAATAAATTATATTTTCGGAATATATTTTTTATGAAAAGTATTTTTTATAAAAAATATTTTTCAATATAATTTATTTTTTATAGAGTTTTATTTTTTTTTAATTTTTAAAATGTAGAAAATGTTGGTAAAAGTGAACCTCTGATATCTTATCTTAGGGGTGAAGTGCTCAACCGCAAAAAATAACTACATGAGAAAACATAAAATGGAAGAAAAATATAGCATTTTATAAATAAGATCTTTTAGCAACGAGATTTTCCATGTCGAGTTCAAATTATTGTCAATATTTAATAAAAAAATAATATTTACTAATAAATTGTAGCCTTTTTAAAAAAATATTTTTAGTAAATAATATGCAATAAAGGTTGAATTTTTAATTTTTTTTTCATGCAGATTTCATTTTAATAAGGTTAATTTTGTAAAAAGATTAGTAATACAGATTTGTCACCATTCTAATGAGAGGTGGACAATTTTTTAGCTTGCTCATTTCATATACAGGTCTCCCTGGCCTAATCAGCCACTAACTCCTCAAAACTTCCACCGTCCTGTGGGCAATGGATAATTTTCTCTCGTTTCCTACAGTAGTGGAAAAGTTTCTCTCCTTTCCCTCAAATGCCATGGCCAACTCGATCCTCATGATCTTAATCTGCTCCTTGATCTTTTGGATATCAAGAAGAATCTCAAGTACTACCGGGAAGAAAAAAGCAGCGCCGGAAGCTGGAAGAGCGTGGCCTCTAATTGGCCACCTCCACCACATGGGAGGGCCACAACCGCCGCATATAATATTGAGCAACATGGCCGACAAATACGGTCCTATCTTCACTGTCAAGATGGGAATGTATCGAGCTTTAGTAGTGAGCAACTGGGAAATTGCCAAGGAGTGTCTAACCATCAAAGATAAAATTTTCGCTAATCGTCCAAAGACTCTAGCCATGGATCTTTTGGGCTACCATGGTGCGATGATTGGGTTTGTCTCATATGACACCTATTGGCGTCAAATGCGCAAGATAGCCACACTTGAACTTCTTTCTAACCACCGACTCGAGAAGCTGAAACATGTACGAGAATCCGAGGTGAGAACGGCTTTAAAAGAATTGTATAGATTATGGGAAAAGAAGAAAAATAATTCAAACGTGGTTTTGGTGGAGATGAAGAGATGGTTTGCAGACATAACCTTAAACGTGATATTGAAAATAGTTTTTGGGAAATCTGTGGGATATGAGACTACAAATGAAAGCGAAGAGAATGAAAAATTGAAGGTAGCGTTGAGGGACTTCTTTGATTTGTCAGGGAGGTTTGTGGTGGCGGATGCGATGCCGTTTTTGAGGTGGCTGGATATTGGGGGATACGAGAGAGACATGAAGAAGACTGCAAAACATTTGGATCTTTTCGCTGAAAGGTGGCTAAAGGAGCATAAGGAGAAGAAATCTTCTGGTTTTAAGAAAGGAGAAGAGGACTTCATGGACGTAATGCTGGATATTCTTGATGATGATGCAGAAGCGGTTCTAGGTCGAGATTCTGATACAGTCAACAAAGCTATTACCCTGGTAATTAATTTGAATATTAAAAACAATATCTGACATTTCCATTACTTATTTCTTTTTAGGGTATGTGAGGACTCCAACTTAGATTTTAAAGATAAGCAATGTCTAGGCAAAAAATAAAATGCTTTTGTTTATAAAAGATAATATATTTTTCATAGGTTAGCCCAAGATTACATAAAAAACCCAAGACTTACAAAAAAAGTTTACAATATAATAGGGTTTTAGGGCCTAAAGAAGGAAAACACCCAACTCAAAAACTATAAACCTAACAACCCGAAACCCGTGTTCTCAACTTGGATCAGCAAAACTAGGGGCACAACACTTCTCTGTTCTAGATTCCTTCTAGAGCCTCTATCAGTAAGAACTCATCCAAGGACGTTTTACTCTTCCTAACAATGGGCACAACCGGTTCAATCTCACAAAAACAATGGAGTAAAACAAAAACTAAGCAAAAGAAGCAGATCTGATCTAGAAGATCCAGAACAAAGCAAGGGACAACTAGAGCTCTTGCAAAGCTACATTGATGAAGATGATGGTTCGACGCATAAGAAAGGGAAGTCATTCTTCCTCAATCGAGTCAAGTAGAACACGAATGAAACCTTCGGATCATCGACATGCTAATGAAAAAAGGAGAAGAGTGCGATTAGGCTCAGCTTCGCAAAACCACCATCCTTCTTCCACCATGGTATTCACTTAAGACCACATATCTAGATGCTTTCACTTGCACTAACCAACAAAGAAATAATAATAAAAATGGAGAAACAATATAATAAGCCAAAAAAATCTCTCTGGCATAAAGTCCTGCTTCTCAAAAACAAAGAACACAACCACAAAAATATACGTAGTTTCACTTAGAGAAGAGGGAAACGATCCACATTCAGACAAAAAAGGAAAAGAACTACTCCGTTCAGAAAAGACAGAAACAGCACGAAAACCAGCGAAAAGAGGCCGACAAAGAAAACGCCCCATCTAAACAAAGAGACAAGTTATGAATTTGTCATACATTATGAAGTTCAATATATGTTTTAATTTTAAAATGCTTTTAAGAAACTCATGAATACTTCTGTATAGTTGATTTGTGTATATATTTTATTGCAGGGTCTGACCCTTGCAGCCTCGGACACAACGTCAGTGACTTTGACATGGGTTCTCTCTTTATTAATCAACAACCCTTGTGTCCTAAAGAAGGCCCAGCACGAGTTAGACAGAAATGTTGGTAGGGAAAGGCTAGCACATGAATCTGATATGAGTAACTTGGTTTATCTCCAAGCCATAATCAAGGAAACGCTGCGTTTATACCCAGCTGGACCACTTTCTTTGCCACATGAGTCAATGGAGGACTGCACTGTAGCTGGCTACCATATTCCAGCAGGCACAAGACTCCTCGTTAATCTCTCTAAGATTCAACGTGACCCAAGGGTTTGGTCCAACCCTTCTGAGTTCGAACCAGAACGGTTTCTTACAACTCACAAAGATTATGATGTGAGAGGCCAACACTTTGAGTTTATGCCTTTCAGCAGCGGAAGAAGGATGTGCCCTGGTGTGTCGTTTGCGCTTCAGGTTTTGCAGTTAACTCTAGCTACGTTGCTACAGGGGTTTGATTTTGCAAACCCAAGTGCCGAACCGCTTGATATGAGTGAGAGCATTGGATTAACCAACCTTAAATCAACCCCACTTGAATGCCTCATCCATCCTCGCCTTCAATCTCATTTCTATCTGTAAAAATTGGCGAGACAGTGAGTCCAGCTTTAGCTTGTTATTATCATAATCTTTTTAAAATTCAATAATAGCTCGTTCTTGATTTGAAGATAAAGATTCATTGGAATTAATTCACATATCCGCCTTCAGAATTTCCTTCAATATGTAATATATGGTAATAATTAATAAATTAAAAGAAATTTAAATCATTGCTACCAAAACTTTGTAGAATAATTGTAACTCTTATAAAAAATAATAGCTCTTAGAAAAAATAATGGTAGAATCGCTTTATACCATGTTGCAGTGGCTTGGTAAAAAAATAATAATTGATGACTGCTGAATTCCTTCACCCCGGACCAGGGGCTTGACCACAGCCCAAGGCCTATGACGTAGAGGCCCACACACACCTGATGTATATAACAAGCCTGGCTCATCCAACCTTCAAAGCCGGGCTCGACCCATCTTCCTCACTCAAGCCGGCCCGGCCCGCCCGAAGCAGGCCCTCTCCGCTCAGGCTTAGCATCCGGCCCAATTCTCAGCCCAGTCCATGATCCAGAATAATATTCACTAGACAGCTTGGCAGATCCGCTCGAACGTACGCACGAGGAGAATCAGAGGCCGTTATGCATGGAGCAGGCGGCTGATACCCTAGTACCTCCGAATCCGCATGGCAGAGACGCGTGGCCCAATCCTGGAGAGACCTTTACACGTCACCAGCAAGCAAGATAATGTATAAAAGAGGAGTCCCCTCCTCAGAAAGCTTAGGCCTTATTCAGTAATACAAAACCCTTGTAAAACCCTATTCTATTGGATCTCAGATCATCAATTGGCGCCGTCTGTGGGAAACGAAGGAGATCTTTTCATCACCGGAGTTTTCACTTTCAAAACCCACTGAGATCCACGATGGCAAACCACCAAGACAGTAACCTTAATATTCCAAATGACTTGAGCTCTGCCCAAGATGGGCAGCAGTTCTCCTTTTCTAGCCCTACAACGTTGAATAACCAAACACCTATCTCTCTGAATCCCTCGCCAAGCCTGGCAGGGAATACTCCCACCATGACCCTGTCTAACCAAGACATTCAAACCATGGCTCTCCAGCTACAAACCACTGCCCACTGGTTGGGGCAGATAATGCAACAAAGGGGACTTAGCACCCCAGTAAACGCACTCCCAGTAGTGGAGGAACCTAGAACCGATGAACCCCAACCTACCTCTGCCCGCCTCCAAACTAACAACCACAATGCCAGGGAAGAGGAAGAACCGGAGGCTCGAATCCATGGGAGAAGGGCAAGAGAGTGGATAGAAAACGAAGAGGTGAATGACTATTCTGCCGAAACAACCAGGGAAACGGGTACTGAAACAGAGGAGGAAGAATGTAGTTTGGGCAAAAGATCCAGCCCGAAAGACGAGAAAATGAACCAAAGGCTGAAAAGGTTGAAGGAGCAGCTCCTAGCCGAGCTAGGTAAGAAAGATCAAAGTCAAACCTCCTTGCCTACTTCTTCTCCCTTCTCAAAGTTAATGCAGCAGGAGACCGTTCCCAAAAAGTTTATGATGCCACCAATGGCGGCCTATAATGGCGCTGGTAACCCGAGAGAGCACGTCATGAACTATAAGACCTTCATGGAGCTACAAACCCTGTCAGATGCTCTGATGTGCAAGGTGTTCCCAACAACGCTCTCGGGACCAGCGAGGGCATGGTTCAACAGCCTAGAGGCCGGAAGCATTCAAAGTTTCGGAGATCTGGCCACTCGCTTCATTAGCCGGTTCGTAGCTGGGGTGCCTGCAGATAGGAAGACAAGTTATCTGGAAACAGTGAGACAAAAAGCCGGTGAATCCCTCAGAGAGTACGTCGCCCGTTTCAATACGGAGGCCCTGCAGATCCCCGAGCTTGACGAAGGAAGGGCGGTAGAGGCCATGCAGAAGGGAACAACCTCTGCCGAGTTCTTCGGTTCACTAAGCAGGAAACCTCCGACCTCACTAGCCGAGTTAATGAAGAGGGCGGAAAAATATATAAGGCAGGATGACGCCTTAGTAACGAGTAGATTTGCCAAAAGGGCGGAAGGAAAAGAAAAAGCCTCGGAGGAAGGGAGGTCGGAGAAGCACGAGAAGAAGCATGGAAAGAGGCCTGAACCGTACAAGCAGGCCTGGGAAAGAAGGGATCACAGGCCTCCTCCTCCTCGGATTCTCGAACCAAGAACGCTCCCTCCTTGGGTTCCGGAGAAACCGACTCCATTAAATGCGTCTAGAGCCGAGGTGCTCATGGCCGTCCAAAATAAAGAGTTTCTCCAGTGGCCTCAACCTTTGAAATCGGAAGCAGATCAGAGAAATCCTGACAAGTATTGTCAGTATCACCGAACGCATGGCCACGACACAAATAACTGTTTTCAGTTAATTGCAGAGATTGAAAGATTGATAAAAAGGGGGCATCTCAAAAATTTTGTGAAGAAACCGGAGGGGCAGAGGCCTCAACCCGGTCCGGCAGCCCAGATGCCCAGGAGAACTGGAACGGGGCCAGTGAACGATGGGTCCAGTGGGACTATTAACATGATCGTTGGAGGAACTGGAGGACGGATGAACCGTCGAGGAAAGAAGAGAAACCGGGAAGGGGAGACCAGCAATGGCGAGGTCATGCAGATCGTTGAACACTCTCCCATGACCATCGTTTTCTCTTCGGAGGATGCACAGGGCGTTCAGATGCCCCATGATGACGCGCTTGTCATTGAAGCAGTCATTCATAATTTTCGGGTAAAGAAGGTTCTGGTGGATGATGGAAGTAAGGTTAACTTATTGCCATATCGGGTTTTCCAGCAGATGGGAATCCCAGAGGAACAGCTGGTTCGGGACCAGTCACCTATCAAAGGGATCGGAGGAGCACCGGTACTTGTAGAAGGGAAGGTGAAGCTGGCCCTCACCTTGGGAGAAGCACCCAAAACTCGCACTCATTATGAGGTTTTCTTGGTGGTCAAACTCCCACTGAGCTACAATGCGATTTTGGGGAGGCCGGCGTTGTTCAGTTTCGAGGCTGTCACTAGCATCAGGTATCTGGCGCTCAAGTTCCCAACGGGAGGAGGAGTGGGAATGGTCCGGGGAAGCCAGGAGGAAGCAAGGGCAGTATACTTGGCCACAGTGACGGAACCAAACTCAGCCCGAGAAGCGCTTGATTCGGAAGTTTTGGAAGTTAGGGATGAGACAAAGGAAGCCCGGACAGAGCCCGTTGGAGAGCTGGAGACTTTCTCCCTATCAGAAGAAGAAACGAGTAAAGTCTTTAGTCTCAATGCCGGCCTCACCAAAGAACAAAAAGGTGAAGCCATGGCCCTGATCCGAAGTCACTCACCGACCTTCGCATGGAAGCCCTCAGACATGCCGGGAATTGACCCCAAAGTAATGACACACCAATTGAATGTCCCCCCCGAAGCCAGACCAGTAAAGCAAAAGAAGAGAGTAGTGGGAAGAGAGAAGCAGCGGGCAACCCAGGAAGAGGTGCAGAAGCTAGAAGAGGCAGGCTTTATTAGGGAGGTTATGTACCCACAGTGGCTGGCAAATCCTGTGTTAGTCAAAAAAGCCAATGGCAAATACAGGATGTGTATAGATTTTACCGACCTGAATAAGGCCTGCCCTAAAGATTGTTACCCCCTTCCCGATATTAATAAGATGGTCGACTCAACGGCTGGTTTTGATTATATGTCTTCTTTGGATGCTATGTCTGGTTACCACCAAATCCCAATGGAAAAAACGGATGAGGAGAAGACCTCATTTATAACTGAAGACGGGACTTACTGCTACAGAGCTATGCCTTTCGGATTAAGAAACGCCGGGGCAACCTACCAACGACTAATGAATAAAATCTTTAAAAACCAGATCGGCATGAATGTCGAAGTATATGTGGATGACATGGTGGTTAAAAGTTCAACCTTTCAACAACATATAACGGATTTAAGGGAGATATTTGGGGTGTTAGATCAATACAGGATGAAGCTGAATCCAGCAAAGTGCGCTTTCTTCATCAGGGGAGGAAAATTCTTGGGGTACATGGTGAGCGGAAAAGGCATTGAACCCAATCCGGAGAAAGTGGAAGCCATATTGAATATGCCAGAGCCGACCTGTGTAAGGGACGTTCAGAGATTGACCGGGAGAGTAGTGGCGCTTCATCGATTTATGTCAAGATCGGCAGAAAAGTGTTTGCCATTCTTCAAAAAATTGAGGAAGGTCCCGAATTTTGAATGGACAGGAGACTGCCAAAAAGCCTTCACAGAGCTTAAAGAATACCTCAGCTCGCCTCACGTGCTCAGCAGCCCCGCAAAAGGGGAAGAACTCTTGATATACTTGGCAGCCTCAGAGCAAGCAGTTAGCGCAGTACTAGTAAGAGTGGAAGACGGGGAACAGAAACATGTTTTCTACGTCAGCAAGGTACTCAGAGATACTGAGGTTAGATACTCGAACATTGAAAAACTGGCGTATGCCTTGTTGTTAGCAGTCCGGAAATTCAAAGTTTATCTGGAAGGCCATCAAGGAGTTGTGATGACAGATCAACCGTTAAAAAAGATCCTACGAAGGCCGGAAACTTCCGGACGGATGTTAGCATGGTCCGTGGAAATTAGCCCTTACTGTCTGGAGTACCGACCTCGGACAGCTATAAAATCTCAAGTGCTGGCTGACTTCATAGCAGAATGCTCATTCAACAAGGAAAAGGAAGGATCATCCTCGGAGATACCAAGCAAAGAAGGAGAGGGAGGATTTTCCCAAGAGTACAGTTGGAAGCTATATGTAGACGGAGCATCAGGCTCTAAGGGCAGTGGCGCAGGGATAATACTTAAGGGGCCGGAAGGCTTCAAAGTATGCTATGCCTTAAGGCTAGAATTCAAAGCTTCTAATAATGTGGCCGAATATGAAGCCTTGGTGAACGGAATGTTGGTAGCTCTGGAAATAGGGGTAACCGACCTCGAAATAAACAGTGACTCTCAGCTGGTGATCAACCAGGTGACGGGAATATATCAGGCCAGAGATCCCATCATGCAGAGTTATCTTGATAAAGTAAAAGCTGTGGAAGCCGACCTCACGAGCAGAGGCATATTGACAAGATTTCAGCGGATACCTCGAAATGAAAATGAGGAGGCAGACCTGCTTAGTCGGCTGACCAAAGAAGAGTTAGAGCAGCTCCCTGATGAAGTCTACATACAGCATGTCAGCATACCTGCTTTCAAGAAGATAAACACAGTACTACAGGTGGAGCAGAGCCCAACTTGGATGACTCCATACGTGAGATACTTGAAAAAGGGCGAACTCCTCGAAGATAAAGTCGAAGCCAAAAAGATAGCAGCTCGAGCTGCCAATTACCAGGTAATAAGGGGAACTTTATATAGAAAAGGGAAATCCAGCCCATGGCTCCAGTGTGTGAGTCCGGAAGAAGCTGCAAAGGTAATGGAGGAAATACATAGAGGCCTATGTGGGGCTCACGAGGGAGCAGGGACACTAGCTAACAAAATATTCAGGCAAGGATACTACTGGCCCACCGTTAAAAAAGAAGCAGAAGAATTTGTCCGAAGGTGTGACGTATGTCAGAGATTTGCTAATGCCATCAGGACTCCTGCCACTCCTCAAGCAAGCTCTCCAGTCCATGGCCCTTCTCACAATGGGGAATTGACATCCTGGGACCTTTCCCCAAGACTACGGGACAAAGGAAATTCGTAGTAGTGGCTGTGGAATATTTTTCGAAATGGCCAGAGGCAGAAGCAATAGCCACAATCACAGCTCGCAAAATGATAGATTTCGTATGGGGGCATATCATCTACAGATTTGGCATACCAAGAGTACTTATCTCAGATAATGGCAGACAATTTGACTGCAGCACTTTCAGAGCCTTCACAACGAACATGGGCATATGGCATAAGTTCTCCTCTGTGGCTCATCCTCAGACTAATGGCCAAACGGAAGTCACTAATAGAGCTATCCTTCAAGGATTAAAGAAACGGCTGGATGGCGCAAAGGAGAATTGGGCAGAAGAGCTCAATAGCACTCTATGGGCACTCCGGACCACTCCCAGAGCGCCCACTCAAGAAACCCCGTTTGCACTTGCTTATGGTACAGAGGCTGTAGTCCCAGTTGAATTACAGATCCCCACTCATCGAGTTCAATTCGTTAGTGAGAACGCTAATGGGGACAAATTAAGGAGCAACCTAGATGCTCTTGAAGAAGTTAGGGAAGACGCCCAAGTCCGAACTGCCGCTTACCAACAACGAGCAGCAAGATATTACAATCAAAAGGTCAGAGAAAGAAGTTTGAAGGTGGGAGACCTGACTTTAAGAAACCTGGAAGCCACTGGAAAAAGAGCAGCTGCAGGCAAACTAGCACCGACCTGGGAAGGTCCATTCAAAGTGACGAAAGTGGTTAAGCCCGGGGTATACCGAATTGAAGATATGCAAGGAAACCCCGAGCCCCATGCTTTGAACATCCAGCACTTAAAAAGGTATTTCCCTTGAAATATTTGTAAAGAAAAAGCATCGTATTTTGACAAATATGAATAAATGGAAATTGTTTATACAATGAAATTATCTTTGTGAAAACACATTTTTCATGATAAAGACAAAACAGGATCCCGTAAGATCTCCTGGAAACAAAAAACCGGCGAGGCCCCGAGGTCGTCCCGAAAATTCAAAGAAACAACCGGCGAGGCCCCAAGGTCGTCCCGAAAATTCAAAGAAACAACCGGCGAGGCCCCGAGGTCGTCTCTGAAATTCAAAGAAACAACCGGCGAGGCCCCGAGGTCGTCCCGGAAATTCAAAGAAAACACAGGATCCCGTAAGATCTCCTGGAAACAAAAAACCGGCGAGGCCCCGAGGTCGTCCCGGAAATTCAAAGAAATAACCGGCGAGGCCCCGAGGTCGTCCCGGAAATTCAAAGACACAACCGGCAAGGCCCCGAGGTCGTCCCGGAAATTCAAAGAAACAACCGGCGAGGCCCCGAGGTCGTCCCGGAAATTCAAAGACAAAACAGGATCCCGTAAGATCTCCTGGAAACAAAAACCGGCGAGGCCCCGAGCCTAAATATCCAATTCCGACCTCGGAAAGAGAAAAGCCCAGAGAGAAAAAAAAAAAAAAAAAAAAAAGGAAGGACCGAGCTCCCAGCTCGACCAGACTTATATTCTTACGACACTCAAAGTCGAGCTCCCAGCTCGGACTGATGATTCGCAACGGCCCAAGACCGAGCTCTCAAACTCAGGTAGACTTATATCCTTAAAGGATCTAGATACGAAGGCCAAAACAGAACGGCCGAGCTCCCTCCATAGCAGGACGCATAAAATACCCTTAGAAGGATAAAAAAGGCTATCATCAAAGCCTAAATCAGTTTATCTAAATATACGAAGTCACAGCGCAGAAAGCAGGACTAACAGCCAAAAACTGACATGATAATTGTCATTAAAGTGGTATGAGACTTGATCTCCCACAATAATCAGCTAAGAGCTGAGCTCGCACATTCAGAGCTCCTAAAATTATATAGTTTACATCACAAATCCAAAAAGTAGAGATAAATGTCAAGAAATATGAAAGCAACTAACATTGCACTACTGACTATTACAATTTATTTCTCCGGCGAGGAAGGAGGATAAATAGTCCTTAAAGGACTTACATCAGTAAGTACATCCTCACCCACATTATCTCTACTTACAGCCATCCCTGAAGGAAGCTCGGTGTCCCTGGGGCCAGAGCTCTCAACATTAATGGTAGGGGCCACTTCTGACCTAAGGTGGAGGCCGTCTTTCTCAGAATCAAGATCATCTTCCTCCGACCCTACCTCAGATTCCTCTGACGAAGACTCAGATGGCCGGTCTATGTTCCTCCGCGAATCTCCTCGGGGCAAAGGGCAATCATCCTCCCCGTATAGCACTGACTCGCCATCTGAGTCCACTTCGCGCCTCCGAAGCTCGGCCAAAGGAACATCAGGAGCCTGTCTAGCTTCTCTTAAACCGCGATTGTAGCCAGTTACATACATGCGGTAGGCCTTATCAAGGATAGCCTTTTTCATCTCACCAGAAGCTTTATACTCATTAAGGTGTTCTTCACAAGCCTCAGCCACAAATTCCTTAAACTCAGAAGAGTCTTTGTAGTCCTGAAGATGAGCTTCACAGGCCTGATCAATTTTCCCCTTCAGCTCATCAGACTCCTGATACTCCGTTATATACTGTTCACGCTTCAGCTGAACCTTCCCTTCGGCATACTTTACCACCTCAAGCAGGGCTAAACATTTACGTTCCAAAACCCTGACTTCATTTTTTAGCTGTTGTTGGCGAAGGTTGGACTCTTCAGCCGTTGAAGACAGATCTTTGATACGTTCAGAACTTGTGCCCAACTCCTGCTCAAGGACCTCCACCCGGGCTAGGGCACTTTCCTTCTGAGCCTTCACCTCACTCAGGTGAGCTTGAAGCCCCTTATAATCAGCCTTTAAGGCCTCATGTTGGCGCTGGATCTCGGTTTTTTGGCCAACAGCCTCATCCCTCTCCTGAAGGGCCGTCGTCATAGAGGACAGCTGTTTTACAACCTCTACACAACGAGTCTCCACTTCAGCTGCCCTCTCATCAGACTCCTGAAGAACTCGGCGCGTACGAGATAGCTCTGACTCCAGGGATTTGCTATGCTCTGCCGCCTCCATTGCTTTGTCCTCAGCTCTTTTAGAAGCCTCCTGGGCCGAATGCAACTCCACTCGGAGAGTTTGGATCTGCTCCCGGGCGGCTGCTAGGTGGCCCCTCGCGTCGCTGGTGGCAGTCAGGTTCTCATCACGACGCGCTTCCTCGATCCGGCGGTCCACGGACTCCCGGAGAGAGAGATCACGGGCATCCACCTCCATAACCAGGCCTAACACCTAGGACGGCAGAACAATTGTCAAGAAAAGGCACAAAGCAAACTCAAAAGACAGGTAAAAACATAACTTACCATCAGCAGCATTTCTCCAATTGTGGTTCCGAGCTCCTCACGAGAGCGCGATTGGAAGGACACCTGTTCCTTGGTAGAACTGGCCAACTGACCAGTCAGGGCCAGCAGACGAGGATCCGAAGCCTCTGTTATCCCGCTGAACATCCGTTCCCGGAGAAGTGCGGCAACAGCGGAGGCCGGAGACTCCGAGGAGATGCTTGACAGGTCCAGAATGTTGTCAGTAGGGGACGACGAAGGAACAGCAGAAACGCCCTTCCCTTTCCCAATGGGGGGAAGAGGTGGGGAAGGACCCACAGCAGTCCTTGAGGGGACACCTTCAGATCCCTCAGGCTCAGTCCTCGCAGGGGCAGGGGCACCTTCACCAGAAACCTCTGGGCTTTGATCCTCTAGGAGGATGACCTCCATCCCTGTCCCAGAGGCCTCCTTCTCGTCAACAGGGGACTTAAGTTTCCCCCCTAACACTTCCTCAGCAGAATGGACGGCACCCTGCCCCCCTTGTTCAGTAACAGCTAGGGAAGTTTCCCTCCCGACCTCTGAAGTTGAGCTCGACCCCCCTTGGCCAGATGTCCGAGCTGCTTTAATGCTGCGAGAGCTCGGCTTGGAAGCCCGAGCAGAGGCTTTGACAAGAGATCGGCCGATCTTCTTGGAAGAAGCGGCCTGAGCCAGCTCTGCAGCAACCTCAGTTACCGAGCGCCCATCCCCAAAGGCATCAAAAATCGCATGCATGTTCTCTCAAGACAGTTCAAAAGTCTTGGGGAATTTGATGCTATCCATTCTAACCTCGGAAGCTGCGAGAAACAAGAAGTTATAAAGAGTCAGCATACTTCCTGATATCAGGGGCAAAGAAAAAAAAAATATATATATATAGAATAATCGAACAAAGCACTATACCCGTGTCCTGGATATCCCTAAGGTTTGACGCAGACATGCACTTCTCGACATCATACTTCCTCTCAACGGAAGTCAGTCGAAGCAACCCGACCTGCTCAATAAGACTCAATTCGGGCAGATCGTTGCAGCCCGGAAAGATCTCCCCCCACCTCAGATCCACATCCCACGATCGGCAGGACCCTAATTTCAACTCCGCCACAAGGAAATTCTCTACCCATCCCTTTATAGAATACTTGTAGCCCGTCAGAATAGACAGCCCATTACGGGGGGACAAGTAATAGAAATTTTGCTTCGCCCTGACCAGGCGGAAAAAGGTGACAAACAGACAGGCCGTAGGAGCAAAACCCCAACCCAGACAGATAGACTCGAAACAGGACATGAATAAAATGGAATTTGGAGACAACATTCGAGGAGTTACCCCAAAGTATTCAAAAACCTCAACAAAGAAAGGAGTAAAAGGAAGCGGTAGACCAAATTCTCTCTGCTTCAGGAAAAACACTATACTACGAACCTCTTGGGGATCTACTAAACCAGGAGGGCGAGGGTAAGGAAGAACTATCCTCTCATTTGGAAGAGGTGCTCGGATAAGATACAACGGAGTGTCTAAAAGCCTCCGGGAAATGTGATTAGTTATGTTGGAAGGGGTAATATGCGACTCAAGGTCAAAAACATCAGGAAGCTTTAAACTTGCCATAGAAGAACAAGGAAGCGTACCTGAGAACACGATGGGATGAAAGAAGAAACGTAGAAGGAATTGCAGGGAGACAGAGAGCAACCAAGCGCTAGTTCTTCAAAGGACAAAAGGAATTCGAAAAGAAAGAAAGAAAGGCTATTATGAGGCAAAGCGTCGATACTGAACAGTTTTGTCTTGGAGCAGTGCGATCATTAATTGTTCTCGAAGTTTACCCTCTTGACGGTTAGGTAACAACCGGCGAGACGGTAAAGGGGCAAAAGGATGATCGCTGGGCTTCTTTACATTTATCAAAGGCCAAGTATATGATGACAGTCCATCATTTAAGAGCCCATTTGCCACCCACATAATACAGGCCCAACCCATCAGTCAGAGCAACTTAGCCTACTACTTCACCATCCCTATGGTAAATGCCGAGGACACAGAGGGGCAAGTTATGAAAAGACTCAAAAGTACAAGCAAATGGGAGCATGATAAAGGTCAGATTTGTGCATCACTTAAAAAATTACAAGATTTGATTTACCGCTATTAAACAAAGGGTGGGAGATCGGAACGGAGCGCCAAAAGCACCTCGGAGTCATACAAAGCTGAGAGCTTAGAGTTCAACTCATCAAAAGCCGAACTCAGAGGTCGGATTAGTCCAGCCCGGACAGCACGACTTGAGAGCTCGGCCAGCTAAAGGAAACTCCGAGCTCATTTCACTAAGCAAGGACAGCACTCTCAGGTCGGTCAATTCCGCTCGGACAACATAACCTGAGAGCCCGGACGGATGAAGGAGACTCAAAGCTCAATTCATCGAAATAAAGACCGACCTCACAGGTCGGTCAGACGGTCCAGTTCGAAAACTTGAAAGCCCAGTTGACTAAGTGGATCCGGAGTTCAACCCATCAGAGCTCGCAGATAGGTTAGATTAGCTCGGGAAAAAGCAGGACAGAGCTCAGTTGGTTAAAATTATAAGGCGAGCAATCTGAAGTATTTCACACATGATAAAAAGAGAACAGCTTAAGCATGAGAACAAAACAAGAACTTCATTAAAAGAAAAGCACATTACAGCACGTTACAAAGGCCTACACTACGGGATGAAAGACTATCCTTAAAGAATTTACATATTTAGATACTTCCTCATCTGTGACTATTACCTATCCTATTATTCTAGTCTTCAGCTCGGAGGACTTCTCGTAGCTCGGAATGAGAGTTTCTCAGAAAAGGCCAAGATCTGTCTCGCTATCACAGGGGAACTGAACAAGTTGATTCCCATAAGCATTTCTCACTGTTCCCCTGGGCGAACATCCGGTTACCCAAATGTGATGCACGGTACATACGAACAAGCTCAGATATGGTATGCCGACCGTGCACCACGCTTGAAAAACATAAGTCTTCGAGGCTATGGCCCCGAAGAGATCGTGAAGTACACATTCGAAAAAATCGCTGGAGACCTGACTGAATGCAGCAGATCCCAGCCTCACGTAATACTGGTACTTCACACCAAAGGGAATAATAATACTGGTACTTCACACCAAAAGGAACAACGAGCTGAGCGCCGGCGCCGCTCCCATTTATCTCAAAAGAGGACAACAGGGGCATCGAGGAAATCCCCTTTTTCTCTGCGGAAAAGGGCGAAGTTAGAGCGAACCCCTCAACAGCCCAGAACTTCTCTGGAGCCCGGACAACAAGCAGAGGAGGAGGCCGGCCAGACGACCTGGGTAAAGCAGTTTCAGCAGCTTCCCGAATGGTCCCATCCTTCGGCTGCCATACCAGAAGGATCTCCGATGCACCATCCAGACGCCTTAGAGGTAACATCAAATTTGCAAGAATTTTATACTGACCCATTTTTATTTCAGGAACTGCAAAAAATTTCAAAAAAGAGACAAGTCAGAAACAACTCTCCCTTAGGATGATAAGAGCAAAATCAAAGCAAACCTCTGGGGCACAAGGCAATCTGTTCGAAGAAGGTGTCGAATAGACCTGCCACAGATAAAACAAGAATTTCTCATTTCAACAGAAGGCTCAAGAATGAGGAAAAGCTGGCACTGATATATACTCCGAGCCTGTGGACTTAGTACGGGGCAGAACTACACTAGGCTCTAAGCCAGCGATATCAGATTCTTAAAAGATATTCACGGAAAAGGAAAGAAAGGAGATGTCCAGATAATGATGACAAGAAAGTAAAGGCGGCAGAGAACAAGGAGAATAGAGAAAAGACAGAAAGAGGAAAGAACAGATAGAATTCAGAAACTGCGCAACGACTGAAAGATGAAAGGATGTTATTAAGGCACCTGAACCCGAACAGACGCGATCATAATAGTTCTTGGTATTCACCCCCTCGGCAGTTGGAGCAATAACTGCCGAGAAGGTGAAGGGGCAATTGATGACTGCTGAATTCCTTCACCCCAGACCAGGGGCTTGACCACAGCCCAAGGCCCATGACGTAGAGGCCCACACACACCTGATGTATATAACAAGCCTGGCTCATCCAACCTTCAAAGCCGGGCTCGACCCATCTTCCTCACTCAAGCCGGCCCGGCCCGCCCGAAGCAGGCCCTCTCCGCTCAGGCTTAGCATCCGGCCCAATTCTCAGCCCAGTCCAGGATCCAGAATAATATTCACTAGACAGCTTGGCAGATCCGCTCGAACGTACGCACGAGGAGAATCAGAGGCCGTTATGCATGGAGCAGGCGGCTGATACCCTAGTACCTCCGAATCCGCATGGCAGAGACGCGTGGCCCAATCCTGGAGAGACCTTTACACGTCACCAGCAAGCAAGATAATGTATAAAAGAGGAGTCCCCTCCTCAGAAAGCTTAGGCCTTATTCAGTAATACAAAACCCTTGTAAAACCCTATTCTATTGGATCTCAGATCATCAATAATAATGATAATTAAAGTTCAAGTTTGGCCGATAATCTTTGGGGACCAATTTTTTCATATTGATATAGATTTAATAAAAGAAAATTACGTAAAGAAATTTAAGTTTTAGTTAAATTATAGAAAATATAAAAAAACTCAAATGATTATTATTTAGAAATCTATTTCTCATAAGAAAATAAATAAATAAAATTAATTTTACATTAGAAAATTAAATTATATTTGTTATCTAAATTAATTAATGATAATAATTAAATTTATTATTATATTAATATGATTTCATTATTAAATAGACAATAAATTTTATAAATAACAGTTTGTTAGTCGTTAAAATAGCCAAACCATATTAATAGTTATTTAGTTTGTCAGTCACCACTCTGGCTTAACCGATTATTTTGTTAGTCATTAATCTAGCCGAATTAAAATAATGTTGATAAAATTATAAAACGATTAACGAAATGCCTATGAAGAAGATAAATATATTGTGGCACTTATAAAATTTTAAGGATTTATCTAAAATATAATTAATTATTTCATGAAAATTAGTATATAATAGAAAAAATAATATTTTATCAAATATATATAGAATATCTAAAGAGAATATATCTACTTGATGCAAGTCGATTATTTGTCTTTTAAATGATATTTAATTTACGATAGTGATATAGCTAAAATGAAATTGTAATACAATTGATATTTATATAAAACAAAGTTTGAGGTGATTGGCGTTTATTGTAATCACTCTGACGTTCAAATAAGTAAATTAAAAAAAAGGAAAGGGTGAGTGTCATATAATATTTTGAATTCAAAAGTAGTTGTATAAGAATTACGCACCTTAATATCTATATTCATCTATTTTTATACCATAAGAAAATAGAATTGGTTATTACATCTTCTGAAAATTTAACTAGTAATGATTAGTGAATATGAAATTCTGCGATTATAAGTATAATGAGAATCTGCTGCATTACATTCTCTAACAGTAACTTTGCATAAAATCTTGTCCTCTAGTTGAGAAGATGAGTTTTGACGAAAAGTTAAAACCTACAGTGTCCAGTATTTTTTTTTGTCAATGAAATCAAGTATTATATTATCAGATTCTTGTCACGTGATTTTATCTTTTAGTATTCGCTTATAACCTACTTTAAACGATTGTTATACTACATCAGACGGATCGATCTATAATACTTTTTAAAAGTATAAATTATCTGAACTTTTTAATTTGGAGCAAACATTTTTCTCATTTACAAGATCTATTTATATTTAACAACTTAAACTTCTCTAATAGAATAAACGGCTTAGTCCAGAGTTAAAGTACATCTAAATATTTAATATAATATTATTTAATATAATATTTTTTTATAGAGTATTTAATAAAATATTTGTATTTACATGAGGACAATAATCTCATCTCATGTACAAAGTAGGAAAGGTTTCAACTTTAATTGCTTGAATTTATTTCATAAATAAATATATAATTTATTATATATGTAAATGTTCATGATTGAATTGTATGGATGATCATTTAATTAATTCAATATTAAATATATAGTTAATTAAAAATAACTTAAAATTCATATCACACACGTATGACCTCCCTCGTGGTATAATATTTTCAAAATCTTGACTAACTCCATCCACATTCGCCATGCATTATAGTCCTCTAGGTTGATAAATTTATTATTTTTTAAGAGGTAAAAGGAAATTTATTTTATTGATACAGTAATGTGAAAAGGATCGGGTAGAAATGACTAATTCAATCAGCGTTAGATAAAAAGGACAACTCCAAATCTGATGTTGACCCGTCACCTTTGCTTTATCTCTCAATTTCCACTGCTTGCTTTCACATTTAAAAGAATTTTTTTACGTTTCATATATATAATTAGTTTTTTTTCTTAAATTATTGTCTTTATACATAATACTAGAGGTAAAATACTTAAATTTTTTTATTTATCAACATGTAATTAATTGATTTTTATAATATTAATATTTTAATTATATTTTATTATTCTACTTTTAAAATATATAAGATAGGTTCCTTCAAAATGTATAAATAATAGTTATTTTTTTTAAAATGATTTTATATACAGCATTAATCTTCAAAATTTTATTTCATGGGATTATTTATTTAGTCAGTCAAATTATATATATATCAATCACAATTAATATATGTAATAAGAAATTAATTTCAAAAATAATAATCAAAATATTTTGCTATTTTTTTAGTACATTAAGATATTAAAATGGTAATTACAAATTAAGAGTATTTTCTTATCATATATGCTACTTATGAAAATTTAAAAAAAAAAACAAATTTATGTACATTTCAAATTTTTATATGTTATTAAAATACTAAAAGTAAATTTTATAAATAAACTAATTAATTTGTAGAAAACAAATTAAATTATATAGTTTTTTCAACTCTTTATATAAATATGCATTAATTTAAAATATAAAATTTAACTTTTTTAAGAAATCATAATGAAATTTTATTAAGTATTTATATGTTATATATATTTTGAAATTTTTTTATAAAACTCAGTATTCAATTGAAAATAATTAACTGGCAATTCTATTACATGGTGTTTATGATGTTGCTGAGATTAAACTAATAATGTAACTGAAATGGAACTGTGTTGCGATTGGCAAAAATCTGCAAGGAAGACAATGTGAGGTGGTGGCGGGTGCCTACAACAGTCATTCTGACGCTCAAATCAGTATCTAGAGAAAGTGTAATAAATTTCTTAGAGTTTTAGTGTTGAAAAATAGCGTACCTTGGTCTCTGTAGTTTTTCTACCTTTATACTGTAAGATATAGAGATAAATATAGTATTTTTCTGATAATCTGACACTAATGTGGTTGTCTGCTTGATACGGGACATCGCTAGCTATTAGGTAAAAATCCCGCGATCACAAGCGTAATGAAGATATGTCGGGCTGTACTTGATAAATGTAACTTTATATAAAGACTCGTCTTGGGTGAGTCTTCTAGTAATGACCCGGGTGTTAAAGTGTCTAGGTTTTCTTTTCCTCGTGCTGGTCTATATTTCCTTCGGGTCTGATCCTTGTCAGGTGTCTTTACTCATTAGTGACAACTTATGCCTTACTTTGGGCGGATGTTATATAACATCAGAGGTCCCACCACTAGTCTTTATTTCTTCATATTCGAAGGAGATGCCTTTTATCGAGGTCTAGGGCACGTCGCCCCTCAAGGTTGATTTCTTACTACTCACGTCACTTCGCCTACCTAACCTTTCAATGATAACTGTAATACTTATCGTACTGCATTTAAAGCCCACTCTTGAAACCGTCCTATAAAAGCCCTTCGTCTTCTTCGAGCATTACTTTTGCTTTCTTCTGCAATTTTTTTAGAGGAATTTTCTCCACAACTCCCTTCCTGTTTCCATTTCTTATAGTCTTACTTCTCTTACGATAACTTCATTTCCTTTATTTCCTTCAACATGGACAGGAACACCTCTTCTTCCCCTAACGAGGTCTCTGTCTCTAGTTCCTCCTCTGATGGCCCCATCCGAGCGACTACCCTTATTGTTCCATTGAGGGAGGCCCCAGAGAACAAGGGTGGTCTTCTCAGTGATATTCTGTCCACCTTCTCGGAGCGTGACGTGGATCGTTTGCACGATACGTACCACATTCCTCAGGAGTCTTTCTGAATTTTTGCTCCCCCTCCTTGCATTCATGCTAATGACTTGATTCCTGCCGGGGGCACTATCATTTTCTTCGAAGAGCAATTAAAGGCGGGCCTCTGCTTCCCCTTAGACCCTTTCTTCGTGGAGGTCCTCTGATTTCACAAACTTTCGATTTCCCAGTTTTATCCTAATGGCTAGAGAATCTTGGTGGCCTTTTAGTTCATATACCTCAATAATCATTTGAACAAAGCGTAGCGTTTTTCTCCCAGCTATATCAACTAGGTACCCTAAAAATGAGGAGTTTTGGTATTTTAGCAGTTGAAAGTACTTAATTATTTTTTACTGGATGCATTCCTCTTTGAAGCAGTGGAAGAATAAATTTTTTTTCCTTCGTCATCAAACACTGAAGGTTTTGGGCGTCTTCAAACTAGCTGGCATTATTGGGTAGAGCTGAAAAAGGATAGGGTCCGTCCGAGGAGAGAGGACGAGGCTTTAGCCTTTGTCCTAGCGATGGTTAAAGCTCTAAGGAAAATAAATATTACCCAGGTGGTGAGGAACGCTATTTTATCCTGACAGAGCCATTTGCCAACATACCAGACCTGCGATCCTCACTCCCCCAACCTTTTCGAAAGCACACCCCTGTCTCAGAATTAGGGTACTTCTCTTTTCATCTTCTTTATTTTTCGAACTACCTTTCTTACTTATTTTTCCTCTTGTTCGCAGATATGGCTAGTTTAAGTAGGCTTGCTGAAGTGGTATGTGCTACTCATAAGGGCAAGGTTGTTGCTGCTGGGGCTGCTAATCCCCCTACTAAGCGTGCTCGCCTTTTGAAAGTGGTGATTGTGCTTCCTCTTCCCCCTCCCCAGTTCGCGACTGAGGAGACAACACTCTTTTAGTCCGAATCTTTAGCCCTAGGTGCTTTTGCTTCTGCCCCAGCTCCTGAGCTCCCTGCTGATGTCCCTTCACCTTCTGTTCCTGCTCCTACGAGCGCGGGAGTTGAGCCTTCTTGGACTGCAGAAATTTAGGGCTTGGCCTTGGCGCTAAACCGGGTGCCTTTGCTCCTTGATGATGATCCCTCCCTAGGCCTTCTGCTAATCAAAAGCGCCTTAAGGCCTGCGGATTGTCGTTACTTGAATGAGGTTGAGACAGATGAACTATTCGTTAATTCCATCCATTTTGTACTTGAGGGTTCCCTTTGTACGTGAGGGTTCCCTTTGCACTTATGTAGCCCAAGAGCGATTTAAAGGCTTGAGGTGAGAGTTTGGGACAAACGAGACAGACAAGGGGCTCTTGGCCGGGGAATGTTCAAGATTGAAGGCTCAGGTTGCTAAAGTTGAAGGCATCATGAAGGAAACCCTAGAGTTGGTGGACAAGTTTCAGACTGATCTTAAGAGAGCCCTTGCTTCTAATATGGGCCTTAAGAATAGGGCAAAGTCCGTCGAGAATCAAATGGCCTTATTGCAGCGTCAAGTTTTAAAACTATAAGCTCAAGCTGAATGGGCCTAAGCTGCCTCTACCAGGGTTGCTGAGCTTGAGGTGGAGTTTAAGGAGACAGTGGCCCAAGGTGGGGATATGTTTATTCAAGACCAAGATTCAATGAAGAAGGAGCTGGTGAAGTATTTTTCTTCTAAGAATTTCTCCTGGATAGACGACATTCTCCCCGAGGATAAAGATGAGGGTGAGGGGGAGTGCGCTAAAGATACTCCTGCCGATCGACTTTCTCCTGTTAATGTAATAGATGTAGAAAATATCGATGTAATAGAGATTCGAGCAGATGATCCCTTTGTAACTTTTATGATTTTAATGAGAAAGTTTTGCCCTTATTTTTGTTAAGTGTCTGTATATTTTGCAAATAATCTCTTTTAAGAATTTTTCTTTTGAGGGATTAACACCCTTCCATATCACCTGGTTACTGGTCTGTCCAGGGGTCATGAAACAATGGACTTAGTAAATTTCTGGAATGGGACTATTGCCCGATCATATAGTACGACAGATGTCCATCATGTGGCCTAGACATAAACTGTCTTAGGATATTATTTTTATTTTACTGTCACCCGATCATGATTCTGTTGGTTTTCTGCCTTGCGGCTTTGTTTAGTGGGACCGACAATTGCGTAAACCACCTTTTGACTTGACTTGGTGAGGATAGTCTTGTGGAATTGATTAGTGGAACCCACGACCAGATGGTCTTGGCAGGAACCGCCTTATGCCCTGGCCCAGTGAGCACTGTCTCGTGGCCTTAAATAGTGGGATCAATGCCCGAGTGATATGGCGAGAGCCGCCTTATGACCTGGCCTAGCAAAAACTACCTTATGGTCTTAATTAGTGGAACCAAGCATGAGCAGTCTGACGGAAACCACCTTGTGGCCTCGCTTGGCAAAAATTTCTTATGGCCCTGATTAGTGGAACCAATGGCCGAGCAGTCTAGCGAAAACTGCCTTGTGACTGGCCTGGCAAAAATTGCCTTATGGCCTTGATTAGTGAGACCGACGCCTGAGCAGTCTGGCAGAAACTACCTTGTGATCTAGTCTGGCAAAAATTATCTTATGGGCTTGATTAGTAGAACCAACGTCTGAGCGGTCGAGTGGAAACCGCTTTGCATTGACCCATGGTAACTTTAAATTGTTTAGCAGATATAGGAGGAAGGCAATCTATTGTTCATATTCTCCGGAGAACATAACATATGAAAATACCTCATTGTTATTAAAAGAATATTCTTCACCTATATACGAGAGCGAAACCACTTGGTCCCCCCGAATAGTTGTCTTATGAGATTTTGATCGGGACAATTCCCATGGGTGATTGACTATCAGTATTTCCAAAGGTTGCTTATCTACCTAGTAATTATATTTGTAATATGCTTACTTTATCTACCCCTTGCTGGGTCCTTTTGTTATCATACGTATGACTCCTACGGGCTCTCTATTAGGGATTGTCTCAGGAGTTATTTTCTCGAATTCAGATCTCTTTTCTTCTTTACCCTTCCTTGTGAATTTTTGAAGGGTGTCATCCCATATTTGCCTTTCAATCTCGTCCTTCAGCTGTCGATATTCTTCTGTTGTATGGCTATGATCTTCATGAAAGCAACAATACTTTGTCCTGTCTCGTTTCTCTGCTTTCTTGGGATTGAGCTTGGGCAGCCTCCTGATTTTTTTATCATTTTTTCTTATCTATATCTAGATACGAGTTCGTGAATCACTTAGCGGAGTATAATTCTTATACTTACTCTGTTCGTCCTTCTTTCATGAGATGGGACATCTCCTATGATCTCCTTTATGTCCTCATCTTTCGAGCTTTTGGCTTTACTTTTGATTTGTCCTCTTGTCTTCTTTCAGCACCTAGACTTCATCATCCAACCTGATATATTTTTGGGCTTTGTCTATCAACTGTTGATATATTGTGGTTGGATTTTTAATTAAGAAATCCATGAATTTGACATTACAAGTTCCTTTCTTTAATGTCTCACACGCTATCTCATGGTTTAACTCTTTCACCCGTATAGCTTCAGCATTGAAATGGGAAATAAAACTCCTTAAAGACTTGCCCTCATCTTGGTGGATCTTCTAGAGGTCAGAGGAAAGTTTTTTAGGAGGTATGCAAGTATTAAATCTGGATTTGAATATCATAGAAAACTGTGTAAAGTTTTGAATTACACCTAGATTTAAGTGTTGGTACTATTTCTGAACTAAACCTGTGAGTGCCAATGTAAACACTCGGCATAACACAAAATCATTGGCTTCCTGAAGTTGCATGGTCGTCTTGAAAATAGTCAGATAGCTTCTGGGGTCTGCCGTTCCATCGTACTTATCTAAGCTGGGTAGTTTGAATTTGGTGGAAAAGGTTTCCATTAATATTTTTTCTAAAAGAGGCGAGATACCGTTTAAACTGAAATTCTCTTCTTGTTCCTTTTGGTATCTTTGTACGGCCCGTACTAGCTTCTAATCCACTTCTTTTAGAGTCTCGTCCGATTTATCTTCAGATTCAGCCCTTTCTTTAGGCAACAGTTTGGCCGCTTTTGTTTGAGCCTTTGAGGTGTCTACAAAGACTTCATCCCTTCTTTCAAGGTCTATTTTTGATGCCTCTTCCCTGAGTCTTATACTGTTCCAGAGTAGCTTGCAGCATTTGGATACACTAGAGTATTTATTTGTTGTTTAAATTATTAAAATATACTTTGTTGACCACTGAGGGCATGTTTTATTTGTTATCTGAGGCAGAGAAAATGATGAATCCCTCATTGGTAGCGATATTAACAGCAACTCTAGGACTACCGACCATTTTGAGAGTGAGGAAAGAGGATAGGAAACCAATCGTGATCCAAATGAATAAAGGGGATTAAATGGAGATTTCTGACAGTGAAATCAAATGATGTTGCTGAGATTAAACTGATGACGTGGCTGGAATAGAATTATGCTGCAATTGGCTAGAATCTACAAGGGAGACAATGTAAGGTGGTGGTGGATGCCTACAGTAGCCATTTTGACGCTCAAGTCAATATCTAGAGAAAGTGTAATGAATTTCTTAGAGTTTTAGTGTTTTAGTATTAGAGAATAGCGTATATTGGTCTCTGTGATTCTTCTACCTTTATACTGTAAGAGATAGAGATGAATATGATAATTTTTGAATAATTCAATAGTAATGTGGTCGTTTGCTTGATACCAGATATCACTAGCTATTAAGTGGAAATCTTGCGATCATAGGTGTGATGAAAATATTGTTGGGCTGTGGTTGATAACGATAATTTTGTACCGAGACTCGTCTTAAGTGAGTCTTCTAGTAATAACCCAGGTGTTAAAGTATTCAGATTTTCTCTTTCTCATACTGTTCTATATTTTTTACATGTCTGATCCTTATTACATTTTCTTACTCAGTAGCGATAGCTTATACCTTACTTTTTAGATAGATGTAATGTAACATTAGTTTGGTTCAATTCTATATTTAGAATTATGAGGAATTTAATTGAATTTCAAATAAAATTCATTTCAAATGAATTTTAATAAAACTTGAATTATATAATTAAATTTTATATAATTTCTATTTAGTTTAATTTCATAATTGAAATTGATCTGCTTTCAATTTCTATTATTGAAAAATTTTAATAATAATAATAATAATAATAATAATAATAACATGTTGATAAAATCAAAATAAATAATATGAGAATTATAGTTGTGTGTACTATTGTGTAAGAGGGTTTCTATCTCGTTCAACGAATTCAAAAAAGTGAAGATTTAACGCTACAAGAAAGTTGTGATTTACCAACGAATATGAAAATTCGTTAGTAATTTTAACGGATTTACTAATAAATTTGAAAATTTATTGATAAATCTTAATATAAAAAATTTTATGTAAAATTTTACCAATAGATTTGAAATCCGTTGATAATCTGTTAGAATTACTAATGAATTTCAAAATCTATTGGTAACTTATAAATATATAAAATAATTTGTATTGAAAATTACTAACGGATGAAAATCCGTTAGTAATACTAACGGATTTGAAATCCGTTAGTATTATTAACGGATTTCAAAATCCGTTAGTAATTTTTGAAGGGAAAAAGCTCACTTTTTTTAAAAAAATTTACTAACGGATTTGAATCCGTTAATAAATCCGTTAATAATATGCTTTTATAAATATAACACCACCTTTTCTCCTTTTATCATTCATTCATTTTATCATTTTTATTTCTTCCATTTTCTTTCCTTTCTCTCATTTTCTTTCTTTTTCTATTACTTTCTTTCATTTCACTTTCTTATCTCAATTTTTTCCTTTTCATTTTTTTCCTATTATTTTCCTCTCATCTCTTATCCTTTTATTTTTATCTCATTCTCTTCCCTCTTCAATTATTTTCTTTATTTTCCTCCATAATTTTCCATTCACTTTCTCCATTTTCTTTCCATTATTTTCTTCCATTTCTTCTCTTATTCTTAATTTTCTCTATAATTATCATTCATATTATTTCCTCTCATATTATTTTATTCTATCATTTTCTTTTTATCTATACTTTTTCTATTATTTTCTTTTCTAATCATTTCCTTTTTTTTTCTCATTTTTCTATCATCTTTTTACTCTACTCTAATTCTTTCTTCTTTTTCATAATTTTTATTTTTTTATCATTTTTTCTTTTCTCTTTTTTCTTTCTTTTTTTTTATCATTTTCTCTCATCTACTTTTCTCTTATTTCTACTTTCTATATATTTCTAATAAATATTGAACATAAATTACAAGTGTAGTAACAATAATAATATAATTTTAAATCTTATTGAATTAATAAAAAATAATATTAATAATAAAATTATTATTTAATTGAAATAATAATTATTTTAAAAATATTTAAATTTTCAATAGATTTACTAACAGATTTCAATACGTTGATAATTTACTAACGGATTTACTAACGAATTTAGAATCCGTTAGTATTACTAACGAAAATTCCGTTAGTAAATCCGTTAGTAATACTAACGGATTTCAAAACTATTAGTAAAAATTTATCAACGAGTTTTTTAATAACGAATCGTAATCCGTCAGTAATCCCTTGATAATGTGTTTACCAACGGATTTTTACAGGATTACCAACGAAAAAATTCGTTGGTAATCCTGAAATTTTTAGTAGCTTAACGTAGATGGAAATTATTTAGCAGTATTCATTACTTTTATTTAATATTTATAAATAATATAAAAATTAAAAAAATAATTATTTATTCAAATAATTTTTAATAATTTATTTTGTGATTATTATTTTTTAATAATTTATTAATTTTTAATTATTTAATTAATTAAATAATAAAATAAATAATAATTAAAAAAATTGTTAGGAATATTTTAATCTACGTAAATTTTGTAAAATTCATTTAAATTTTATCAAAATTTAAAGAAATTGATTTTAGTTATAATCAATCTCATAAAATTGATTTTAAATTTTAATTTTATTTATAAAAAAAACACACAAAACATAAAATTTAATTAAATTTTAATAAAATTTTAAAATTTAAAATTGAACCAATGTAATATATTGGATTCCTTAAAAATCATTTTCTAGCTCCGCCCTTTTCCTCAGCTAAAGAGAATTTAGAAATGAGAGTATCAATGATGAGTGCAAATTATTGCGGATACATAATTAATAAAAAAAAAAAAAAAATTTAGCAAGAAATTGTGAGTGAAGACAAAATTTTAAAAAAAAGTGTATATTAATTTGATAATTTTTTACTATTTTCATTATAAATTTATATATTTTTTCTAAATTAAAAAAAATAAAATAACCTAAATTATAATATTACTTTCCCCTAATTAAAAATGAATAATAATTTTAAATAATAAAAAATTAGGGATTAATAAATAAGACATATTAAACGTTTTTTTAAAACAAGATGCATTTCGCATATATTTAATAATTTCACGTAAAAAATATAAATATTTTTTAGTTAAATCGAATTTTCCATTATTAACGCTGAATTCTTTTATATTGTTTTTTTTATTTTTTAAAAATTTACAAATACATTTGCCGTAAAGGTTGAATTCTCAGCTTCCTCATTTCAGATAAAACATGCTATAGTGCCGGTGCACTTTGATCATTTATATACAGATCTCGAGGGCCTAATTAACCATCAAGTCCTCAAAGCTTCCACCGTCCTGAAGGCAATGGATTATTTTCTCTTGTTTCCTGCAGCGATTGAAAAGTTTCTCTTCTTCCCCACAAATGCTACGGCCATCTCTACCCTCGTGATCTTAATATGCTCCTTGATCTTTTGGATATCAAGAAGAATCTCGAGGACTAGAGGGAAGAAAAAAGCAGCGCCAGAAGCTGAAGGAGGGTGGCCTCTAATTGGCCACCTCCACCACTTAGGAGGGCAGCAACCGCCCCACATAGTATTGGGCAACATGGCTGACAAATACGGTCCTATCTTCACTATCAAGATGGGAATGTATCGAGCTTTAGTGGTGAGCAACTGGGAGATTGCAAAGGAGTGTCTAACCATCAACGATAAAGCTTTTGCTAATCGTCCAAAGACTCTAGCCACCGACCTTTTGACCTACGATGGTGCGATGATTGGGTTTGTCTCATATGGCAACTATTGGCGTCAAATGCGCAAGATAGCCACAATTGAACTTCTTTCTAACCACCGACTCGAGAAGCTGAAACATGTACGAGAATCCGAGGTGAGAACGGCTTTAAAAGAGTTGTATAGATTATGGGAAAAGAAGAAAAATAATTCAGACATGGTTTTGGTGGAGATGAAGAGGTGGTTTGCAGACATAACCTCAAACGTAATATTGAGGATAATTTTTGGGAAATCTGTGGGATATGAGACTACAAATGAAAGCGAAGAGAATGAAAAATTGAAGGTAGCATTGAGGGACTTCTTTGATTTGTCAGGGAGGTTTGTGGTGGCTGATGCGGTGCCGTTTTTGAGGTGGCTGGATATTGGGGGACATGAGAGAGCCATGAAGAAGACTGCAAAACATTTGGATCTTTTCGCTGAAAGGTGGCTAAAGGAACACAAGGAGAAGAAAGCTTCTGGTTTTAAGAAAGGAGAAGAGGACTTCATGGATCTGATGCTGGAAATTCTCGATGATAATGCAGAAGCGGTTCTAGGCCGAGATTCCGATACCCTCAACAAAGCCATGACACTGGTAATTAGTTTGAATATTAAAAACAATTTCTGACATTTTTTTCTAATAAATTCATTTTCATTACTAATTAATATAAAGATTAATATTAAATTGCTTTTCGGAAACTCATGTATGCTTTTATATAGTTTATTTGTGTATTTATTTTATTGCAGAGTCTGACCTTGGCAGCCTCGGACACAACGTTGGTGACTTTCACATGGGTTCTGTCTTTACTGATCAACAACCCAGATGTCTTAAAAAAGGCTCAGCACGAGTTAGACGAAAATGTTGGTAAGGAAAGACTAGTACACGAATCTGATATGAGTAACTTGGTTTACCTTCAAGCCATAATCAAGGAAACGCTGCGTTTATACCCTGCTGGACCACTTTCTTTGCCACATGAGTCAATGGAGGGCTGCGTTGTAGCTGGCTACAATATTCCAGCAGGCACAAGACTCCTTGTTAATCTTTCCAAGATTCATCGCGACCCAAGTGTTTGGTCCAACCCCACTGAGTTCCAACCAGAACGGTTTCTTACAACTCACAAAGATTACGATGTGAGAGGCCAACACTTTGAGTTTATGCCTTTCGGCAGTGGAAGAAGGATGTGCCCTGGTGTGTCTTTTGCGCTTCAGGTTTTGCAGTTAACTCTAGCTACGTTGCTACAGGGGTTTGATTTTGCAAACCCAAGTACCGAACCGCTTGATATGAGTGAGAGCGTTGGATTGACCAACCTCAAATCAACACCACTCGAATGCCTCCTTCATCCTCGCCTTCAATCTCATTTCTATCAATAGATTGGCCAATCAGAGAAGTCCAGATTTTTAGCTTATCATTATCATAATCATTTTAAAGTTCATCTTAGACAACTTTTGATATGAAGTAGTAAAAAATGTAATCTGATCTTAGATTAGATTACAAATTTATTACACGATTGATAATAAAAAATATTTAATTTATCGATGTCAAGCGATGGGTACTTAATTCTATATGGATTTAATTTGATGTGTTGTGTTGTTTAATTCAATTAATTTGTTTTAATTTAATTTATTTTCTTTTAAAATTTTGGTAAATTATCATATAGCTCTCCTGTACTCTGCCCTTTACGCATCGTAAATGCAATTACTTGCATGCTAAAAAAAATGACAAACCAATTTTACATTAAATTATTTTTTTTATGAAATTAAATCATTGTTTATTAATCATTGTCATAAGTGATAAAGTTCGAGAAACCATCGTCATAAATGATAAAGTTAAAGAACTCAACAACGACATGATAAAATTTTGGCAACTCCAAGAACTCAACCGCTATGATCATCGTCATAAATGATAAAGTTAAAGAACTCAAAAACGACCGATGATAAAATTTTGGCCAACTCCAAGAACTCAACCGCTATGATTATGGCCTACGTTAGCCATCATCCGCAATCCCGAGAAATTATAATATTATATAATAGTGATTTTGTATAAAATTGTTAAATTTAGATCCGATCTAACTCACCCAAAAATTAATTTAAGAGGAAGAGTGTATGTAGCTCGTATAAGGGGCACATTATCCCTTTTTCATAATTGATGTGAGATTCAACACACTCCTCACGCCCATAATTTTTTATTGGTGCGTGACACATTTATGGGGCGCTCAATATCGGATGGAGAGACTTTGATACCATATTAAATTTGAGCCAATAAAAAATTATAGACGTGAGGGGGTGTGTTAAATCTCACATCGGTTGTGGAAAGGGGTAATGTGCCCCTTATATGAGACATAAGCAATTCTCCCCTTGAGCTAGCTTTTGGGGTGAATTAGGTCTGACTCAAATTTAACATAATATCAGAGTCTCTCCATTCAATGTTGGATGCCCCATAAATATGTCACGCACCAGTAAAAATTCTGAGCGTAAGAGGTATATTAAATTCCACATCGGTTATGAAAAGGGGTAATGTGCCCTTTATATGAGTTATAGGCACCCCTCCTCTTGAGCTAGTTTTTAGAGTGAATTAAGTCTGATTCAAATTTAACAAAAATATCCTATATAAAAAATAAATCAATAAAATTAAGACAATCAGAGTTTTGTTTTTGGACCAACGTATTAAGAGGGACTATAGTTATGCTTTTTATTAAGGAGAGGACTCTTACTGTGTGACGATTGCATTTCAGGATCACACGGTCTTATTCAATGATTTTTGTTTTTATTGACTGTTAATAGGCTAAAGCTCTGCTGCATCATTCTCCTCGTGTGCTTCTTCTCTAAGGCTGTTTTTGTTAGACTGAGAGTTTTCATAATTTTTCTCGCTCTCATATAACTCTGTTACTGTGATGCCTATTCTTTTTTTTTTTTTTTAATGAAAATGGAGTTGGATTGACCTCTCATGTTCAGAAGATAATATTTTCTATGGCCCGTACTTGGTCTCAGGTTCAGAAGATAGCGTCCCGTGAGCTTCTCTGTAGCCACCGGTTACAGATATTCAAACATGTGCGAGATTAAGAGATAAAAGGATAGAAGTGAATAGCATCCCTTGAAATAGAAAAAATCAATAGATCTGAATTAATTTAAAATTTTAATTTAATTTAATTTAATTTATTTTTTTATTATTTTTAATTTAATTCAGTTTTATTTTTAAATTTTTAATTATTTAATTTCGATTTAATTTTAATAAAAGAATATCATCTAAATTAAATTAAACCACATATAAGAGTGAGTAATATTATATTATTTTTAATAATATAAGAAGATCAAATTTAATCAAATGAAATATTTTAAAATTTAAAAAATAAAAAAAAAATAAAATTTATTAAAAAATTTAACCGATCAAATCAAATTAAATTAAATCAGTTCATTTTAATATAAATCAATTTTATTCTAAAATTAATTCGATTTAATTTTTATAAATAATAAAATTTTAAATTTTAATTTATTTTATTTTAAATCGAATTGAGTGAGCTTTACAAGTTATGAAATAAAAGAAAAAATAATTTGAATCGGGTGTTGATGGTTCGGAGATTTGAGAAGGCCACGGTGAAGACTGAGTATGGTTAAAGAAGCACTGGAAGAAGAGAGATTCTGGCTTTAATAAGAGAGATGAGGATTTCATCGATCTAAAGTCAACCACATTCTGGATAAAATGCAAGTGGCTGTGGGTCTAAATTCTTGAAAAATCAATGTTTAAAATATTCATTGTACGTAATTTTGCACTATCAAAGCTGCATGCCTAATAAGTAAAATTATACAATAAGCCTGAAAGGTCATGTAATATAATGAACTAGTATTCCCTATCATTTAGAAAAAAAAAAAAAAATTAGACAAGTTAATGAAAAAGTGGGTCGATAGAAATTTTTTTTTAATTGACCCATCCATGTATTTTAATGATATTTATATTTTGATCATTATTAGCAATGAATAATTGCTTGCTCACTAATGAGGAATGAGCAAGGAAGCACTTGAGTGCAACAGCGATTTCTGAAATCTGTGGTGAGATACATGCGTTATGGGACTGCACTATGACAAAAGCAATACAGTTAAACCTGTTATCATTAAGACTGAAAATAAATTTTTTTGCATCGGTAAATAACGAGAAAAATTGGTTTGAAAGTAATTTGTGAAACAACTCTAGATATAAGGAGGACATAATCTAGAACGTTGCTTTTGGGTGACAGCTTGTTATATCTAGCAAAGGCGAAATCATATCATTTTTCAATTTGATTCAGACGAGATAAGTAACTCTATCTTTAATATCATAAAACATATAGAAAACTTTCAAAAAGTCTGGAAAAATGTTCTTTTACAAGGGGGTGAGATAATGATAGAGTTAATGCAGGTAAAATGGTCCATTCTAGAGAAAGGTTTTATCAATTTGAATATTGATGGCTCAAGGAATGATAAAAGAGAATTTGGCCCATGGGAAGTAGGGGCGAGCATTGGCTCGGTTCGGTTCAAAATTGAATCAAACCGAAATAATCGAAAATCAAATTGCAATATTTTATATAAACCAAACAGAATAAAAGGGATAACTGAATCAAATTGATTTGATTTGGTTCGATCGGTTAAATCGATTTTCAAATTTCAACAATCAACGGCACACAAATTTAACAAACAAGAGTACACAAATTCAACAATTAATAGCAAATCACAAATATTTACTTATCTTTTACAGTTTACTCAAGTTCAACTGTGAATGGCTGGAAGCGCGACATAGAGACTTGGAGAGGACTGAGGGCTGTGGAATAAGCACGACCAAATTGCCGACTGCCCGACGATGCGTGGAGAGCCGATAGAGAGCAACGGCCGACGCCGATGGTGAATCAGTCCAATCGAGAGGAGAGTGGAGGCACAGGCGCGAGCATCTCGCAGCGAGATGAGAGATGGAACAGAGCACAGAGATGAGAGATGGAGCAGAGCACAGAGATGAGCACAAAGATGAGAGATGGAGCAGGAGCACTGGCGGTACGCACGGAGAGATAGAAATTTGTTTTAGATTTAGGGCAAGGAAGGGAAGGGAAGGGAAATAGGGAATTAGGGAATTATTGAACCGACGTAGTATAGGTGATTTCGGTTCGGTTCGATCTGATTGAAATTTTTACGTCTAAAATCGAATCGAACTGAAATCACCGATTTTTTAAAAATTTCAAATCGAATTGAACTAAAAAAAATAAAAGCGAACTAAATTTTTGAAATTAATCGATTTAGTCGATTATTTCGATTTAAACCGAATACTGCTCGCCCGTAATGAGAAGGCCTTCTCCAGGGTGCTCAAGACAAGTGATTAGGAGGATTTATAGCTTCCTTTGGTCATATGACAGCGCTACAAGCATAATTGGGAGTTTTACTAGGAGGTATGTGCTTTGCTGCATGGGGCTCAAGAACTTGGTGGTCAAATCTGATTGCAAAGAAGCAGTGGAGTTAATCACCCCTGCATGCAAGAATTAGTAAATATAGTTTTAGAAATCCATAAACTCTGTATTCTAAGTGGATTATAAGCGCAAGTCACAGAAGTAAATATATTTACATATAAAATGGCTCAATTTACTAAAGTTTACTCGAGAGACCTGTGAATTTTAGAAAAACCCCTCAAGATTCTCTTATCTAATTAGAAATAGACTATGTACGTTAGTGATAGTGTGTTCAACTTTAGTCTACTCCGAACTCTAAACAAATGAGTCATTTTATAAAAAATAACATATAAATACATTCAATACTTCTTGAGTGGATCCACCTAAAAATTTATCTATTAATCAAATCACTCAATCAAATTCAGAGTTCATTTAACATATTTAATATTTAAAAAAAAAATATTTTACATTATCCCTACCTACCTTAACCAAACTAAATATATCAAAATAATCTGAATATTTATTTTTAAAATTTTTTAATTTAATAATTTACATAAAATATATTTTAAAATTAATTTATAATTTAAAATTTTTAATAATTATATAAAATATTTAAATTCTACTTATTTAATATATAATATATTTTAAAATTATTAATATTATTAAAAATATATTTAATTATTTATATAAATGAATTTAAGTAGCACTACACATAAATCTAAATTCAATTAAAACTTAACACTGATATTATTTTTAAATTTAAAATCTGTTTCAATGCTAATTATATATTATCCAATGAATCGAAACAGTCTCATCTAATCATATAATTTCTTCTAAAGATTTTAATTATTTTATTCAAATCAAAATTATAGTTAATTAAAAAAAAATTTAAAATTTAAGTAAAATGACATATAATAAATTTAAATTTTAATAAAATTAATTTAAATTCATGGTTAAAATTATATTCCATATTAAAGTTACATTTTAATAAAATTAAAAAATGGAAATATAAATGTGTTATTATAAAAATTTAGAATCCAATAGGCTTATATTGCATTTTTATACCGTTAAAAAAAATGAATAGCCAGTAGGCACTATTCATTTTAATAAAAAAATTTATAATAATTAATTAAGAAAAAATAATTAATATAATAAATTGGACGGTCACTCGAGGAAGTGATTACCGCAAGCATTCATCAATCGAGAAACCATGATATTGAATTCCAAAATTACCCTTCGGGTTTAAGAAATTAGCCATCTCCTCGGGATCGCATGTCATATAATCGACCCTGGAGAGCTTAAGTCCATCCTTAACTTGCAGTTTCCTAAATTTCCCTGCAACTACAATCCATCAACCAAATGTTTCCGGGGAAAATTGAACCCCGCATTATCCAACGCGACGCCTTCACAGCGGCGGTTAATGTGGTCGTTGCCGTCAAAGCAGAGAAAGTGATCTCCAAGACTGCGCTAGCTTGGGCTTTAACTCACCTTGTTCATCCCGGTGATTACATAACATTGCTCGCCGTCCTCTCTAACTGCAAAACCGGTAATTACTTCGACTAATGCTTAAAGTGAATTTAGATTTTTCTTTCCTTTCACTTTTGTTATCTGAACCGTGGATTAACGCTCACAGACGTGTGTTATTAGGGAAGCGATTCTGGAGCTTTCCAAGGTGGACCGGTGATTCGGGGAGCAGTCAACGAGAAAGGTTGCCGGATCGCATTTGTGAAATCTCCGAGTCTTGTTCTCAGATGGTGCTACAGTTTCATAGCCAAGTCGAGGTAAGCTACAATGTACGCATTTTCTCATGTCAATTTTCTTCAATACTGTTGTCCACTGAGCATTTAGCCTTATTTGTTACTTGTTTGTCATCCTCTGCAAATCTTTTACTTGTATTACCTGATCTAAACGGGCAGAGATTACTGATTGATCTTGCACCGAGTGAAAGTAATTGATACTCGGGCGTAATTTTTTTGTTTGTTTATTTTTGGGCGGAGGGGGAGAATATGTAAGAAGGTGGAAAGCATAATTTAATGCTGGAGAGTATGATTGGCAGAGATGATGCTTGGGACTGTTATCTACTGTCACCACTGTTTATAACTTTTTTCTAAAACAGGCCTCGAAGGAAAGGCCTTCTTGTCAGATACAGACAAATTAAGTTTAATGATGGGAAATGCATGTGCTCTGGAATTTATTGTTTCAACTTTCAAGATCAAGTACGTACCTCGGGAATCTTGTGGTGCAGTTGGCTCTTAGTGGATCATTACTTATTTTTGGTTGAGGAATCTATATTTTAATTTTCTAGTTATATGGTAAGGCGCACCATCATACTCCCCCCCCCCCCCCCCCAAATTTTTGTATTCTCTTATATGTGAATTGAAAACTACTATGATATAAAACACTGTACACTTTATTTGGGTTCAAAGCTAACACAAAAGATAGAGGAGGAAAAATCTCAGGAGGAAAAGCAATGGCGAGTGTCGGAGAGTAAGGGTTTTGGTCGCATTTGAGTTTATCATCATATGTTGATCCCTTGCTTGACAATATTTTATTTGCAATTCTTTGAGATGGCTAATGATTGTCTTGTGATTGTAGGTGGGAGTGAGGATTAAGGTTGTGCCAGGTACATCTGGCAGCGCTGTTGCAGCTGAAGCAATGCGTAATAAAGCCAACTGGGTTGTACTGGACAAGTAATTTTATATTAAAAAAGTATTGTTTCTTGTTTTTGAGCTGTTCAAATAACACCTGATTTGATAATTTATTTTTTCTGCCCCTCTATACCTCCCTTATAAAGGTAGTTTTATTAACATAGTCATCCTCCTTAATGACAGAACCATAACTTGTACAGTAATATGATTCTGCTGACTGCTGGTAAGCTGACTGGATATGACAGGAAATGTTCTTTTTCTGACACCGATGCCTAATAACTAATCAAATGATCATATATGCATTTAGCAACGACAAAATAATAAGAGTTATCAGTAACCCACCTAAGATTAATTTATATACATATTTGGCCTTCAACTCCTTATGGTTGCACTATTCTGATGAATGCTACTGAACTAGTTAGCAAAATTTCATCTATACCTGCCAATGTGCCTCTTGGTCTTCCTACTATAAAAAGCATCAATGAATTGTTAGGTAGATCATGCTAGATGAACCACCATTTTTATATTAGCCTGATTAGGTTAAGTCTGTAAACCGATCTAACAAAAGCCTAACTTATTGTTTTCTTCGCCATTATCAGGTTGTATTATTTTTATAAATGTTATTATTCTAGTCTTGGATAGTCCCTCAGTAAGTAGGATGCTTTCTGGGTTTCAATTTCCTTTGAGATATAATAGCAAAGCTTTCTGATACACTAGCCTGGCCATTATTATTTCTGGCGTCAATACAGTCTACTTTCTGAAACAAGTGCATGGATTCTTTACAACTGTACAGTCGTCGAATGTATATGATGAGTTTATGAGATGATAAAACTATTTTCTTATCTGATTTGATCTTGTTGATAATGATGAATTTTCGGTGCCTCCAAAGACACAATTTCTTTTAAGTTAGTGATCATCTTACCCAGATTAATTTAAGTGCACAATGAGTTTTCATTGTGTTATTTGAAACATGTTTGATGGTGTTCAAAGTTGGCCATGAAAACTCCCGATCCAAATTTAGTTGTTTAATCACTCATGTTCCTGTTATGGATATAGATTAAATCCATAACAGTTCCCAACTCACAGAACACCTGAAAGTGATATTTCTTTTTACCATGATGAAAAAGTTGAAATTGAAGAGTTTTTGATGCCCATATATTAATGTGCTGAAACAGAAAATTAAAGCAAGAGCTTAGGCACTGCATAGAGGAGCTTCGCTGCAACATTGTGCTGATGAAAGGTTCTCAAGCAAAAGTGCTTAGACTTAATTTAGGATGCTCAGATGAAGACCAAGCCCCATACTGTTCTGCTTCCTCTTCACCACTCAGGAATTTTGGAGGACAAAGGATAAAACATTCTACTCCAATGACCAGCCCTGAGGGGTCAAGTACTTCCTGCTCAGGAACCAGAGAAGGCTCATTATCAAGTTGTGACTCAATGACACCCCTTTTTCTCATTCATAAACAAAATCCCCTTTTTGAACGTACAAATAAAGGAAATCACGCACCAGAAAATAATCAAAATGACTCTGATGACTCACTTAAAGCTTCAGATTGTAAGCTTATCACTTTGTCAGCAAACCTAACATCATCTGCAGCTGGTAATCACAATAGTGTATTTTGGATTCCTCAAAACCACCATGTTGATGAAAAGAGCTCAACAACCCAGAACCGCAGTAGTGTGAAAATTGGAACCCAAACTTCGAGAACTTTACTTGATAAATTTATGCAGCATGATCAAGATGCCAGGGCTGGAATTGTTTTGCTCAGCCAGAACCATCAGAAGGAACACACTGCAACATCAAGTCCAAGAAATGCGGTTTCTTTAGGTAGAATGTCCTCAGTGCCTCCTCCTTTATGCTCATTGTGTCAACACAAGGCACCAGTTTTTGGAATACCTCCAAGACAATTTTCTTACAAGGAGCTAGAGGAAGCCACAGAAGGATTCTCAGATATGAATTTCTTAGCACGGGGAGGTTTTGGCAATGTTTACAGAGGGATATTAAGGGATGGTCAGATGGTTGCATTGAAGTTGTTAAAGTCTGGCAACTCTCAAGCAGGTGCTGATTTCGACAGGGCAGTGTGGGTATTGAGCTGTGCGCAGCATAGAAATGTTGTGTTGTTGGTCGGGTTTTGTATTGATGGCAAGAAGAGAATATTGGTCTATGAGTACATATGCAATGGGTCCTTGGAATTCCACTTGCACGGTAGTCCCACTCTCTTTTCTTTACACAGAATTATATGAAGTACTGTTTGTGATGGCTTCTTGTATTGTCAATGTTCTCAATATCTTCTGTTAACAATTTCTGGCTCCTAAATTTGGCTCTTTAGATGGCTTGTCATTTTGATTGTGGTTAACAGGAAACAAGAGAGCACCTCTAGATTTGCACTCAAAGATGAAAATAGCAATTGGCACAGCCAGGGGCTTAAGATATCTTCATGAAGATTGCAGAGTGGGTTGCATAGTGCACAGAGACATGAGGCCCAATAATATCCTCGTAACACATGATTTTGAACCCCTGGTACATTATGTTAACCTTGGAACTTTATTTTTTCAGAGTAGCGTGATTTCTTTCTCCATGTAGGTAAACAGAATCTTGAAGCTATCTTCAAATGTGCTCCAATATGCTCTTTGATCTTTCAATTTTCTCATTGTGCTGCTTTAGATTCTATACTTCAAAGCCAAGTCATACGACAATTTGTTTATTTACACAATGACATTTATCATTAGATATCTTATTGCAACTATTTTTTTTTAAGTACCAGCATCTCTTTTATGCCAGAAATCTTTTGTATGATAGACTCAAATTTAAAACATGAGAATTGCATACAGTATAACGAGGATACTGGTTGTTATCATGAATTGCACTACCGTAATTGTGTTAACACTGATAGAATTTTTTGCATGCCCATTGTTCTGTGGTTTATAGGTTGCTGATTTTGGGCTTGCTAGGTGGCACTCTGAATGGAGTATTAGCACAGAGGAACGAGTCATTGGAACTTCAGGGTACTTGGCAGACCCTGCTTTCTATTTGTGGCCAGTTCTTTCTTTGTAGCATTTCTAACCTACTGCAGCTTCTGTCAAGTTGATTTTTGCAATAAGCTTTAATGAACTCATTTGTTGCATATACGACAAGAATTGAACTAAATTTAACTGGAAAATAACTTTTGTAAATTGTTCCTCCAGGTATCTTGCACCGGAGTACATCAATGGGGGAAAGATTACCCAGAAAGTTGATGTGTATGCATTTGGTGTGGTTTTGTTAGAACTGATGACAGGCCAAAGAATCAGTGAGCTACATTTTTATGAGGGACTGAATTTCTTATCTGACTGGTATACTCTTGCTGCACTAGACCCAATCCATGCCTTGACAAAAATTTACCGATTGCTGGATCGATACTTGGCTACTGCGCAAGTCCATGAATTTCTCTATCAACTACAGGCGATGGGTGAAGCCGCTTTCTTGTGCCTGCATCCAGATCCAGAATCCAGACCTGCAATGTCAAAGGTTTTCTGACTTGCCACATAATATCTGAGTTATTTTCTCCCATATTTAGCTTCTTCTACAAATGTGTATTTCCTTTACTTGTTCCTTTACCAGATCCTTAAAATACTTGAATGAGATCTGGCACATCCTTTGGGCTTGGACTTGAATTCAGTTGGTTGCAGAAGTGGCCATTTGCGTGGTCTGAGCATACACAGAGAAGATAGAACAAGTCACTCTCGCAAGCTTTCTCATTAAAATTTGATGCAAGAATAACTACTACATGCCATGCATGCAGAGTTGAGAAAGTGTTCTGTTGGGTATAGTTCTGAAGTGATCATTTTTCATCCACAGGTAAGTTGCTTTCCAGCTGCCCCCATGTGGTTTTCTTACTTGATTCAATTCTTTTGTCGCCATCGTCATTAGGTTCTTTATATGAATCATAGAGCAGTCTGTAAAGTAACGAAAACAACAAAAACAATCACCTGCATGTTTGTAGTTCAATTAATTCTTTAATGTTACAATAAAGGAAAGTGTAAATCCAGGAAAAGTAGTAAATATACTCTTCTTTTGCGGCTTTACAGGTCCTTCCTACCCCAGTCGGTGTTTAATAGGGTTCCCTTTTTCTTGTGAGTCCAACCGATAGATATCATAAACCCTCACCCCTTCCTGATCTCACTAATTTGAAAATAAAGATTTCTAAGTTGAATTCCTAAGTTTTGCAAATGATCTTTGCCCTCTTTATTGAATTCCTAAGTTTTGCAAATGATCTTTGCCCTCTTTATATTCAGCAGTTCTCTTATATGAGTTCAGTTGTTCACATTCAGTGGTTACCAGGTGGAGGAAAGTTGATGTTTGAAGTTTAGAACCGGACACCCACAATTGTATGATTTTGATGGCCGCATCTTTCTTTCTGATGCTGTAGCTGCATGACAATTTTCTCTATTATAGCATCGTTATAACCGGCAAATTATTAGACACATTCGGTTTATGTGCAGCTCACTTTCAATGGTTGGATTCCACCATCTATAATTTTAAAGAAAAACTGAACTTTCGTGAGTGAAAGTGCACAGAAATATGGTACTCCGAGGTGCACTCTATAATTTGCCATTGCAGCCACCATTTCTAATTAACCGGGTATATATATTGGGACGCATATAAGAAATATGCAAGGATTTTCCTCTTTCCGTAGCCACTACGTTTTCAACTACAATGTCATGTGCCTTTTGTAGTACGGTCACCTGGAACAAAAGGCGTTCAGTATTTACCAATTGATTTCCATAAAACAAGTCCAAAGAGCAACTGACAAAGGTAAAAAGAAAAATTTTTTTCAAGTGAAAATCATAACATATATGTATAATGGGGAGGCGTTATTTGAATAATCAGATCATTTATTATGAATTATTAAACATGTGGACCCTCGGTTTTAGCTAATATGTTACTGTATCATTTATTTATTAATACACTGATATATATATATATATATATATATATATATATAAGAATTACTAGAAGTTACCCAATGAATCCGTCTTATACCAACAAAACCAATAAACTGTAATTTTGTGCGTCGGAAATTTGGCAGTAGGTTTTGAAGCAGCTTTTCCCTTTTTGGATACAGGATCTAATTAATAATTTGCCGAACTTATGATCATCATCTACAATTAATTGCAGCTTTTCCCGCAAGTAAGATTGTCATTGTATCACTATTCTATCATAAAATTTCTCCCTCTGCAGTGTATAGGACACAACATAGTGCTCGAACATTTTGGACATTGTAAATAAACCCATAATATAATAAACCTTTCCATTTCCAAATTGTGAATAAATATTAAAGTTTCATTGCAAATCACTTGTTCATCGAACTTGATCATACATAACATATTTATTAAATCATCACCATTTGATACAAAATCCCCTGCAAAACTCGCTTGAAATCAAATTACAAAAATAAACAAAAGAGAAAATTTTAGCTGGTAAACTTACAACCTCAGTAGTAAGCAATTAAATTATCAACCACACAATGTCCACTCGCATACACAAAACCCAATTCCTCACAAATCACAATCTCCTTTCACCCGCTCAGCCGGGCATATCAACCAGACCCACCACGTGTCACCAGTCAACAATACTTCTTATTACCGCTCCTGCTCCACGTCAGATCCAAGGTTGTCGCGATTATCACTACATATTGTTGCCGCTGCTTCCATCGGACGGCGCAGTTTCACTATCAGTCACCTGCTGATACTGCTGCTGTTGTTGCATCATAGCCATCTGATTAGCATCAGGAGCAAACTCAGATACGCTCCAAACCTTCACAGACTTGTCCAGGCTCCCACTGTACACTACCCATCGTTGATCTCCAGGTTTCGACTGCTCGTGATCTTCAACCACCGCCAAGCACTTGACAGGCCCATTGTGCCCAGTCAGCACAGATAGACACGTGTGAATACTCCCGTCCCTCCTCCACACGCAGATGGTCTTATCCGCTGAACCGCTGAACAGCACATTCCCTGCAGCCGAGAGGCACAGAACCGCAAGCTTGTGGCCCTTAAGAACCCCACCGTGAGACAACTGCTTTTCGCGTTCCCAAAAATTCACCACCCCATCACTGGAACCACAGTATAGAACCGAACCAGTAGGGTTCACGGCCAAAGCTGTAACTGCGCACTCTTGTTTCAGCAATGTTTGAAGCATATTGTGCTTAAAAGATTTGCCATTCTGTTCTCGTTTCCACACTTTGACAGTTCCATCAGCTGAGCCTGTAAACACAGTGTCGTCGCTGCTTGCCACGACGGAGTTAACAGCATCATCGTGAGCGCTGACAGATTCCATGCATTTGGAGTCTGAGAGTCTCCAAACTTTGAAGGATCTGTCCCAGGAAGCAGAGTACAAAAGAGTATTGTCTTCATTAAAGCTCAAGCAAGAAACAGCATCAGAATGTTTGATCCACAGAGAGGTACGATGATTACGAACTTGGACGTAATTACTAGGCTTGATAGAGCTTTTGAAAATGTCCTTCAAAGTAGGTAAAGTTCCAGAGCGCTTGTGTACGCTTGGATTCTTTGGAGAAACTTTCCAGACACGAATCTTTCCATCTTGGTGACCTGTGAAAATTTTCTCCCCAAGAATTATAATCGCTTTAACCAAGCCACTGCTGGATTTAAACCCAGAAAATTCTTTGAGCTCCTTCCAAACACGAATGTTCTTGCTATCTGAACCAGTATAAAGAAGATCCTTAGTTGCAGCCAAAGAATAAATATGACCCTCTTCACGAACAAGAGAACCAATTAGTCCATTCTGCGGGAGATTTTCCTCAAAAGGAGTCCAGGAAGCTTTGTTGTCACCGGTGGTATTATTCCATGGTGACATGGTCATAGGTGACCCTTCACAGCTCAACCTGTTTTGGTCCAAAAACCCAGGAGCCGAAGCAGAAGCGCTGCTATTACGAGTGGAAAAATCCTCATCTTGCATGGTGGATGACATGTTAGGATCAGAATGAGTAATATTACCTACTTTTGATCTGGGCTTGCTACTCCCAGTATCAACAAATTTGGTGCAATCTCCTCCGTCGTCTCTCATATCGATTAAAGTGAAAAAACTACGGAGAGCTTCGAAAATGAAACGGTGTCGAAGGATCAAAGAGCGACGGAGAAGAAGTTGGAGGATACAGAAAATGAACTAATTAAAGGCGGGAGATGAGACAGATAATTTACAAATAAATAGCAGGGAAAGTTGACGGTAAGACAAGATGGAGAATGTCGGATTACGAAACGTGTCCGGTTAAGAGTGGAGGAGACACACACACTTTTAGATTAATTCTAATTATAACATGAGTGTTTTTTTGAGTTAACTTGGCTTTGGTCGTTTTGATTCTGTGGTTGTTGCTTCAATTGCTATTTTATTTTTCTCTTTTTATTTGTTTCTATTTTTTGACCACTTTGTTTAACCTTTTTTTTTTTTATCTCTAATTAATTTATAATAAAATAATTTATATTTTTATTCTTATTATTTTATCATCGTCAAAAAATTCTTACCGCTATAAAATGATAGCGGCTGAAGTTATAAAAATATTGCATATTTAGATAAAATAAAATAGAATTACGAAATAATAGCCTAATAATTTAATACACAATCACATAAATTTTAAAAAAAATTAAGACACCATAACACTTTATATTTAATCAAAACTCACCTTTTCTTGAATATATCGAGTTTTCATAAAAAATTATCCTTGACAAATATAATTTAACAAATCTCTATTATATTTATAAATACAAAATTTTTTATTTATTAACCGATACTAATTAATTTTATCTTTTGACAGTAAAAAAAATAAATAAATATATATAAAATTTAAAATATATATTTTCATACACTCATTTTAAATTTAAATCAATTTATTATATTTATAGTTTATTAATTTAAATGTTAAAATGACGTTTCATAATTATCAACCACCTCAATTTATTTTTTATAAATTAACCAATCACATCAATACCTTTAGTCAAGAGTCAAAAAATTAAAAAAAATCCATCATCACCTCCTGAGTACACTTTTGTTTTTCCCTATTTGGCTGAATATGAGAACGTTCTTTTTACAAAAGCCAAAATATCAGTGAGTTACTATAAATTAACTAATTAAATGCTATAGATTTATTTATACTTTTATATGGTTTAAAAACTACTGTTAACATAATTAAAACAGTGAATTAAGTTTATTTTTTTATCTTAATATACATTAATCATATAATTCATTAAAAATTAAATAATCCATATTATTTTTTATTCTTAAATCTAATGAATTTTACTTTTTAAGACATAGTAAATAAAAATATATATACTTGTAAATTATTAAATAAAACTAAAATTTAATAAAGAAAAGGACTAATGATTTAAATTCAAGTCTGCTAAGAATGATTTTAAGAGTATTTTAGACATAACATGGATTTTAAGGTTTACATGTCTTTTAGCTTACCTGTAATTTCACAATTATAAAAATTAAGCATCGTTGCTTAAATGATTTTATTTTTTTTTATTATTTTTTTAAATGATTTATTTTAATTTTCTATTTACATTTATTTACAACTTTTCATTTTAACTTAATATAACTCAAAAACTAAATATTTTTAAATGAAATTTCTCAGTTAAAAGAATTAATTTCCTAATTTTTGAAAGAATAAATTTCTTTATCATTTGATAACACAAAAATTAATTTATTTTACGAAAAATAACTTGTATACCATTTAAAAAAAATATTTACTTTAAATTTTTATATATAAATTTATTAATAAATTTTATTTTTTTAAATTAAAATTAAGTAAGTTTTTCGTATTGTAAAATTTTTTTCACACAATATAAATTATTAAACAGAGTCTTAATTTATTAATATTTTTAATTTTTACTAAATTAAATTTAAAAATCAACTAAATCAAACATATCTAATAATTGCCCTTAAGCATTACGCGTCGAAAGGAACGAGCAGGTTGAGAAATCCAATCAGGAAGTGCCAAGTGTCCGCTCTGCATTTGCTGGTCACGAATAAAATAAGCTAATCAGGAAGCAAATGACGAGGAGAATAGATGTGGTTGCACCATATTTGGACCTGTTATGTAGGCTTATTATTATTATTATTATTATAATTTTATTATGTAGGCAATTGGTCACGGTGGATTTACGTGGAAAAAAAAATTTTCAAGTATGGTTTCTAAATGATTTAAAAAAAAAATTAAAAATCAAAATAAAAAAACACAATCACCAATTAGGGTAACTTTTTTTTATTTTACTTTTAGAATGTATAGAATAGATGAAGTTTTTAATTTGTACCTTCCATTTATTTTGTAGAAATATTTTTCGTATTTATTTACTTAAGAAAATTAGTTAATAAATTTATTTTTTAGATTTGAGAGAAAATTAAATTATTTTTTAAAAAATAAAATTTTGTTTTCAAAAGAGAAGTAGTTTTTGCAATTTCATTTAATTAAAATTATTATATATTAATTTATTAATATTTTCATTTTTTTAAACTATAATCAAACAATAAAAAAAAATTATTTTTCTAAAATATTTTTTTTTACAAACAATCTCGGCTGGGCGCCCTCTCCGAAGGTCACAATCCTAGCTCCTCCACCATAATTGAGAGTAATATTTTAAGCAAAACAAAACAAAGTGGAACCTGAAGAATCAGATTCCCTACTTAATTTGTGGGATTTTATTTATTTATTTATTTATTTTTGAAAGAAGGCTCATCTCTTGCAATTCATCATTTTCTATTTTACAGATATGTTGTGACAATTTCAATAATGTAATTCAATATATTAGCTCAATCGAAACCCAATTGGACCATATTGCTCTGCCAAATGTCTATCACACCCCACCAGTAGCCAATAGGGGCCTCCCACGTATGACCCCAGTATGAAGCCACCTGGTACTGTTGCCACGTCCTAGCCTAGGAGGTACAAACATTATTACAAACCACTGTTTCTCTACCACGTGTCCCCCGATAAGATGCTAGCTGGCCTGGCTCGCAAGTATAGTAAAGCATGCTTGCTTCGTAAGTCAAAACAAGAAATCTTCTTGTTCTTTACTTTCATTTTCAATTTTTTTTATTTTTTTTTTCTCTTAATTGCCTTGAAGAATCTTTAATATAGCTTTAGAGACCATTCTTAATCTTTATTTGACTTTGGTTCATCTCATGTTATCTTTTGAGTACCTTCGACTTGTAAATCACTTCAACATAATGATGTAAAATTCTATTTCATGAAATCTAATCAAGGACTTTAAACACATAAATTCAAATAATGATATTAGATAGATTTTATTAAATTTTATTACTATCAAAATTAATATTATTTGTGAATTATGAGTCAAATAAAATTATTTTTTAAAAATTAATAAATATTTATAAAATTTATTAAAATTCATTAAACAGATCCATCCATCAATACACCATTTAATCTATGATTAAAGCAGATTGAACTAATCGAGAGTCTAAACCTCTCAAAAGAGAATAGAAGAGCAGGCTCAACTATGCCCACGACTCTATCAGTTTGAACGTCGAAGAAAAATTAAACGATTGTCTGATGAAAATGAGTAAGTAAATATGTTCGTACATACGATTTTACAAATAAGTAGCACTATAATAGGATGGTTATTATGTTTCATTGAAAAATATAAAAAAATTGAAAAAATAAAAGAAAAAAGTATTTGGCCAAATTAAAATTTTTCACCCATAAAAAATCCTATATTTTCTCTAAATCTCATATTATCATCCACTATTCTCTATTTTATTGCCGAAAATATATTTATTATATTTCTCTCCTCTTAATTAATCATTAATATTAAATATTTCATCTAATAAATTATAGTGTTATGGAAAAAATTATTATTGTTAGTATTTTGGATATAGAGTTTCTCTTCAATTATTGGCTGATTTAAGATTTATACACCCAAATTAATAAAAATAATTAATAACCTTAATTTATATATATATAATTTAATAAACTGATAATATTTAATTAAAATTATATAATTAAATAGTAATATATAATTGGGCCAATCACAATGAGATATCAATGAGAGTTTGGATTAGATGCAGCGTGTTCTTCTATTAAGCTGGCAAGTGCTGGGTTCTCGTAATATGGCCCAAGTCCAGAATTTACATGGATCTAAATTCTCAGCTCTAGAGTCTTGAAAAAAAATTATAAAATTTCACCATTGTAAGATTATTTTAAAAAACTGTTTAGTAAGTTGAGCTTTTTGCTATTTTCTTACAAGGAATCCAATTCCTAACATCTCTACATTGTTGAAAAAGACAAAATGTGTATAGAATTGACAAATACCAAACAAGGCATGAGCACGCATAATTAAAATAATTATAATAATAAAAAGAAGGAAGATGCCTGCAACCGACTTCCCAGTTCCCTGAAAATTTAAAACCATGGATTCTACTTCTACTGTTTCCCTAGATCACCTCAAAGTTCCAACCCATTCCACCGTCCAAATCCAGACATTAACTTGCGACTTCAGATTATAAATACATTATAAATTCACCTTCTCCCTTATCTTTAAATTCTCTGTGCACTACTTCACTAGCTGAAGCTTTCTAGCAATGTCGTTCTTGGTATCCAAAGCCCAACCCACTCTCTCAGAAGCTGAGAACAACACCAACAGCAACAACAATTCCCGAGAACATGAAGACGACCCAGAAATCGGAAGCTCCGTGCCCGTGACAAGTCATGTCCTCTTAAAACCAGCTCACTCAAATCAGACCTTAAATAAGGAGGTGGTCCTGCGGCGGATTCGACAACGTAAGCGCCACAATAAGGTCCGAGCTGCTGTGCAAGGTTTCTTTGGCTTGCGCGATTCGTCCAAAACCGACGATAGGGTCTCTGTTAAATGGGTGGATGATGCTTTTGCTGCACTTTGATGCTCATATTAATTGTTTAGAAATGTAAATCTGGGTGGTGGCCGGAGAGAATAGTATATATTTCCGGCCACAAAAGTCAATAAATCTGATGCTATGTTAGCTTTTTCTTTCAGTTTAATGTGATTAATGCTCTTTGTAATTTCTTGCTGTTGGCACATAAGATTATTTTCTCCCGAAGTTGGTTATATTAAAAGGGCACTAGGCCCAATATTGCACCAGCCAGGCTTAGAGGCCCAACCCATAGACTCAGGGCACAAATCAGTGAGCTGCACTTCACTGAACCAGCATGGGTTGGGTGCTATTTCATAATCCAACTGCTCTTCTCGAATGCGTAGGATATGAAAATAGGAACGGCCACATGCATGATATTTATTTTTCACTATAATATGTAAAAAAAATATATGAAAGGAATTTTTTTTTTTAACTTTTGTAACTTTCTTGATTTCTTAATTCAACTTAAAAGTTAAAAAGTTTAGTTTCTTAATTTTTTTTTTATTTTGGCTAAATCGGGCTTAAAACTAATTTTTAATTTAATTTAAAATAAAATAAATTGAATATGTCAATAACTAAATAAATAAATAAAATATTATATTGAGTTTGGATTCTTACTACTATTGCTCTCGTGTCATAATGTTGTTTTCAAACCAAATATATATAAAAGCCTCCAAGTTGAAAGTCACAAATTCTTATTCAACACTCAACGCCAATAAAATTTTTTATTATAATTGAATTAAAATATTAATAAGAGACAAGACTAAAACAATTAAAGAAATAATTAAATAATTCAGTTGCTTTTTTTTTATTTTTTTTAAATTGTATTAATGATAATAGATGGCATAAATATGATGTTGAAATAAAATAAATATAAAGAAAAAGGGACAGATGGAAGGATATTTCATTTGATTAGGTGGGTTTTGATCACTAATCAAAGTTTAATTAAGTTTACATTAAATATATTCAAAGTCCCTATCAAAATACCTGTTGTAATAGTAGATAATTATTTAAATAATATTTAATTTAATATTACTATAAAAAATAATTTTTATAAATAATATTTTTTAATTATTAAATAAGAATATTTTAATTAAATACTATTTTAAAAATAATTATCCAATGAGCCTAAATCAGATAAAATTATCTTCTTTTTATTATAAAGCAATTATCCACTAGTCAAACTTCTCTCAACTAATTTTCTGACATTAAGACTGAAGTCTCTATAATAAAATATTTACTAGTCCACGTGGAACCAGATAATAAAATTTACACCCTCCTTGGTTTTTTATCACAATAAAAAAAATTCAATATAAAATTTAAATTAAAGGATTGCATATTGTATTAATATAAAATTTTAAATATTATATTATACTTTACTGTTAATTTTTTAAATTTAATTTAATTTTTTTTATCATAATTAATAAATTAAAAAATTTTAATTTTATTAATTTTAAATATAAATATAAATTAACATAACGATTTTGAATTTTTCTTTGTTCAATCAATGGGGCTTCTTTTATTTATCGTAATATTAAATATATATTTTTTATTCAATGGGTCTTCTTTTAAACGGTTATACATATGTAATTTAATAATTCCATCTAAATTAGTATTTAATACAGATGTATTTTTAAAATTAAATAATTAGTTAATTATTTTTTATTATAAATAAATTGATACTTCCATCTAGTTTATATATTAAATCATGGGAATTTGTTTGAGATTCAAATTAAATTAGAGTGGAAAAGTATTTTTTAGAAAAAATACTATTTTAGATGCAATTGAAAGAAAAACAGAAAATAAAAAAATATTATTTTATTATTTTAATGATCTTATTATGTCAAAAATAATTTAAATTAATTTTTAATATTTATAACTATTATATAAAAGAAAGTGATTTTATAAATAGCAGAACGTGATCAATTTAGTCAAAATAGTTTATAACTCAATGCATTTTAGTAAATAACAAAATTAACCCAAATAACAACTTTTAACACTTTCAAATCTATATTTCATTTTGTTAGGAAATAGGGATCAAAGACGAATATCAATAAATGATCAACGACTTTATTCACTCTCTGTATAAGTACATATATATAAAAAAGAGTACAACTTCACAAGAAACACGATGATTTACTCAAGCCTATTGATTATATCAGCTCAATAACCGACTAGCTTTAACTTATTATTACTTACTTAACTAACTATAGAGGAAAGACTATCTATATACAATACAAAGACTTGGGTAATTTACGGTAGTAACAATAGTAATTTTTGTTAAGTAAGAGCTTCATTTATTTTTTTATCTTGATATCTCGTCTCAAGTTAAACATATATATTTCTTATGTTCAACTTGCTTAGTAAGTATTTAAACTGAGTAGGATGGAGAGCTTTGGTAAGTAGGTCTGCTGGTTGTTTCTTAGTATTGATGTACTTTGGTCTGATTACTCCAATTAATACCTTCTCTATTATGAAATGACAATCTATTTCAATGTACTTTGTTCTCTCATGCATAACAAGATTCGTAGCAATATGAATTGCAAACATGCTATCACAGAATAGTTGTATAGACTGAGTGATTATTATATTTAAGTATGATAAAAGAGATTCTAACCATAGGATTTTTAAAGCTGTCATTGCCATAGATCTGTATTCGGCTTTAGTAGAACTATTGAAAATTGTTAACTGCTTTTTAGATTTTCAGTTTATCAATGAATTTCTAAGAAATATACAGAAACCCATGAGAGATTTTTTAGTTTCAATATAGCTGGCCCAATCACTATCATAATATGCTGTCAACTTAGATTCTGAATGAACAGACATGAACAAACCCTGCTTCGGAGTATTCTTTAGGTATTTAAGAATTTTAAAAGCAGCATCTAGATGAATCTGAGCAAGCTTATCCATTAACTGTGACAACCATAAGAAATGTCTGGTCTTGTTAGTGTGATATGCATCATTTTTCTCACAATTTGCCTGTAGACAGTGGGATCTGTCAGTAATTCTAGGTCAACATGAGCCAATTTCACATTTACTTCAACAGGAATGGTACTTGGTTTAGATCCAAGTATGTTGTATTCCTCCAGTGACTCCAAAATAAACTTTCTCTTAGAAATCATGATGCCTTTTGCACTTCTAGCTATTTCAAGTTCAAGAAAATATTGCAAGATACCCAAATCATTTATATTGAAATGGAAACTCAAGCAATTTTTGAATTGGTTAACTAACTACTTATCATTACTACCAACAATGATATCATCCATATAAACAATAGCAACAATGAAGCTATTATACACATGTTTTGTAAACAACAAATAGTCTGATTTAAACTATGAAAAACCTTCTGCAATCAAACACTATGTGAACTTTATATTCCATTGTCTTGAAGCCTACTTTAGGCCATATAAAGACCTTCATAAGTTGCATACTAACTTTGAATTGACTCCATACTCCCCCTAGACTGTATAACCTAGAGGAATGTCCATGTGTACATCCTCATTCAAATCTCCATTTAAAAAAGCATTATTCACATCTAATTGAGAAGGAAACCAACCTTGTGCTATAGCTACAGCTAGAAAAGTCCTAACACTGGTATGTTTAGCCACAGGACTAAAAGTTTCTATAAAATCAAAACCCTTCCTTTGTGTGTAGTCCTTGGCTACTAATCTAGCTTTATATCTTTCAATACCTCCATCAGACTTGAATTTGACTTTATACACCCATTTACACCCTATGGTCTTGACCCCAATAGGAAGACTAGTAATGGACCATATATTATTGAACTGTAGGGCATCTAACTCATCATGCATAGCTTGTCTCCAATGTGAAAATTTAACAGCTTGATGATAAGTAGTTGGCTTAAGAGTAGAGTTGACATTTAACACAAATGATCTATATGAGGGAGATAATTTGTCATAGGAAAGGTAATTTTGAATAGGAAAAGAAGTAACACAGGATGAAGAAGATTGATGAGAGCCTTTATTGAGATGAACATGATAGTCCTGTAGATAGCTTGGCAGTTTAGAAGGCCTACTACTTTTTCTAGTGGGAAGAGTAGGGGAAGATGATGAAATAGGCACTATTACAGGACTGGGGTCATCATGGACAAGGGATTGATGTATGGTGTGGTCAGTAATATCATAAGCAGAAAAACAGCCTAGAGAAGGAACTATGTGAGGTATCTTCAGATTTGGCACAATAGGTAGTACTAGGTGAGGAACATCTGTGGTGTCAATTGGAACAAAGAAAGAAGAAGACTTGAGAAAAGGAAATATAGTCTCATGAAAAGTCACATCCCTGAAGATAAAGAATGTTTTTATCTCAAGATCATATAGTTTATAGCCCTTGACACCATTAGGATATAAACACACATTTTGGAAGCTCTTGATTCAAACTTAGTTCTGTGTGCTATCAAATTTGAAGTAAAGCACAAGCAACCAAAAGACTTTAAATGATGATATTAGGGAGATTTATGAAATAAAAGCTGAAAGGAGTTTGATTCCCACACTTGACAATTGGAATTCTGTTGATAAGATAAGTAGCAGTCAAAATAGCACAACCTCAAAACTGAGTTGGCAAACCAGAATGAAAGAGCAAAGCTTTTGCCACATTAAGATGGTGATGTTTCCTTTCAACTATCACATTCTATTGGGGTGTACATGCTCAACTTATTTGATGGACAATTCCATTAGAAGTAAAAAAAAAAAGTTTCAAGGAAAAACTCAGATCCATTATATGTTTTAATCTGTTTAATTAAAGAGTGAAACTGAGTTTTAACATATTGCAAAAACTGTGGAACAATGAATGAGACCTCTGCCTTTGATTTCATAAAAAATGTCCAAACATGTTTAGAAAAATAATCTACTATAGTGAGAAAGTAGTGATTCTTATTAATATTTTATTGTGAATATGGTCCCCAAACATCCGTGTGAACTAAATAAAAACAAGTAACAGTATTTGAAATGTGCTGAGGAAATGATAACTTCCTTTGTTTAGCCTTAGGACAAGTAAAGCAAGGACAAGACTTATTAAAGGAGAACTGTAATTGAGATTGCAGAACATATAACCTGTCATCTGAAGGATGCCCAAGGTGATGGTGCCACAGTTCGAATGACTTTTTTGAATGAGATATAACTGAGCAGCCAGTTGCACACTTCCTTGTTAGAGATCAATCTATTGATGATAGAAAGCAAATTGTAACTGAATGACGGGATGTACGGAACATCATAAAGGAGGAGATAATCATTGAGTTGATAGTTCCAATAGTATAGACTTGAACATTTTGGTTATTTGGAAAAGAAATAAAAGCTTTGGAAACAGGCTTAGAATCAATAAACAAGGAAGAATCACACACAATGTGGTTAATTGCACTTGTATCAACAATCCAAAAACCTATTGGACCAGTCATATTAATTTGGGATGACAGAGGAATGCAACTACTGCTAGTAGAAATATCATTGTTCATTTGAGAATTGAGTGATGAATTCTTGGATTCATTGAGAAGAGACATCAGCTCCATGATATGATCTTTGGTCAAACTCAATTGAGAGAAATTCTCATTCAAGGAATTCTCAATTAAGAAAGAAGATGAAAAAACTTGTTGAACAGTTCCTTGTGGAGATCTCTTATGAACAAAACCTCTAGATCTGGTGAATTTAAATTCTGGTGAAAAGCTAACAAGCCTATAATATTGAGTCTTTATATGTCTAGACTTTCCACAGTGGAAACACACAACATCTGATTTTGATCTTTTAACGGCCATAGCAACTCCTTCAATAAACAATTGTGTTTGTAATGTTAAAGATCTTTGAATTTCCTCCCTAAGAACCATGTTATATGCTTGATCAAGAGAAGGTAAATGTTGCATTATGATGATCTGTGATCTCAAACCTTAATAAGATACATTTAGTCCATTAAGAAACTTGAATACATTATCCTTTTAAATAGTTTTAGTGAATTTTTGAAAGTAATTTGAATTGCATTTGCTGCAAGAACAGTGAGAAAATGGCCTATACACCCGTAATTCTTTCAAGATTCCATTTAATTCTGTGAAATACACATCTACAAATTTAGTATCTTGAGTAGTGGTAGAAAGCATGTGTTGAAGATGACAAATTCGAAAATCATCAGGTTGTTAGAATCTTTGGTACAACTTATCCCATATTTGCTTTGCATGCTCCAAATAAAAGACTGTAGATGCAATTGAAGGAGAGATAGATATTAACAATCAGGCTATGATTAGATTATTACATCTAATTCAAGGTAGGTACCGTGGGCTTTCTAGAGGAGGTGTTTGAACAGTACCATTAAAAAAACCTTATTTATTCCTTATTAATACCGCAACCATGAAAGATCGCTTCCAAAAAGGAAAATTTTCAAGAACTAGCTCAGGAATAACAATCACAGAACTGTAATTCTTAGAATGATAAAGAAAGTATGATAAGGAAGTATTCTATAAGGAATTGAGATTATTTTCAAAAGAAGAAGGTATGCTTGTGGCTGTAGAAGAAATCGAAGTAATCGGGAAAAAAAATTCAGAGCTCTGATATGATGTTAAGAAATAGGGATTAAAGATGAATATTGAGAAATGATCGATATGTTTATTCACTCTCTGTATCAGTGTATATTTGCAAGAAGAATAGTGCAATCTCACAAGAAACACTAGGAGCTACTTAAATCTGCCGGCTAATAGGAGCTACTCAAATCTGCCGGCTTTACTAGCTCAATAAATGACTAGCTTAACTTAATAGTAGTTACTTAACTAACCATAGAAAAAAAGACTAACTATGTACAATTAGGGGTGTGCATCGGTCGGTTCGGTTCGGTACCGAATCGAACCGGCCAAAACCGAATTAACCGAATTGTTTCAAAATGTAAACCGAACCGAACCAAATAAGATAGAAAACTGAACCGAATCGAACCGAATCGGTTCGGTTCGATTAGGTTCAAAACCGATTTTTGAACTTTTTTTTCTAATTTCATTGAATTATATTATAATTTGGACCTAATAAAAATTGATTTAAACCTAATATATTTAATTAATCATAAAATTCAATGTGTTATGCACTTGCATGGGCACCAAACTTTTCCAAGTTCTGGTACAACCTTACAATTATGATAGAAAAGAAAAATATAATTACAAGAAACTCGGAAACAGAAGCTCCCAAAACTAAGAGCAGATCTCTAAAATAATTCTTGGCACCACTCGTTTAGCATAAAAAATCAAATAACATAAACAAGACGCAGTTCCACAAGCAGTAAATCTATCAAATGAACTGTAGCACTAAAACTAAAGGAAAAAAGAAATCAGCAAAACACTAACAGATCAAAGTAGCAACAAAATTTACCAGAAACACAATACCAAAACACTCGAAACAAAACCCAAAAAAGCATAATTCAAACACTTACAGCAACCAAATTTCATCCTAGAAAGAACCCAGAAATTACTCACCAAAAAATTTTCTTAAAAAAAAAATACCTGAGCTAACTCTACCAACACGGTGAGACTGAGCAACTGAACCTTCTTTGAGTATTTAGAGTGTTGTTCTACAGCCTGTGAGAGAGACGGCTGTGAATCACTGAAACTTACAAGCTGAACTTACAAGCTAAGTTCATGAAACTTACAGTGAAAAGAGTCTCGCGAGCGACGGCTATGAGAGAGAGAGACGCGAGCGATGGCCGTGAGAGAGAGACGCGAAGGGTGGCAGGGTGGGTGGCCGGTGGGTGGCTGTGGGACTAGCGACTGGGGTGGGTGGCTGTGGCTACGGATTGAAGACGCGAAGGATGGAGATTAGGGATTTGGTTTGAGAGAGACAAGGTATGCGCCGCGTGAAGAATGACGAGGGATAGAAAGTGAATTGATATAACCTATAATAAAACGCTGCGTTTAAAATTAAATCGGTCGGTTCGGTTCGACCGAATTATTTTGACTCCAAAACCGAACCGAACCGACCAATCCGAAATTTTTAAAAATTAAAACCGAACCGAACCGATTTTATTTTAAAACCGAATCAAATTATTAAATTAAATCGGTTCGATCGGTTTATTCGGTTCGAACCGAACAGTGCTCAGCCCTATGTACAATACAATACAAAGACTTAGATAATTAACAGCAGTACAACAGTAACTTTGACTAAGTAAAAAACTTCATTTATTTATTTTGTTACATTTTAATTGATTTTTAATTAATTTTCTATTTAGAATTAAAATTTAAAAAATTTATTTAAAAAAATGAAATAATCCATAATTTTTGTAAGGATTCTTTTAAATTTTATTTTATAAAATAAATCATTAATTTCAAATGAAGTGGGTAAATATTGAGATTAATTTACAATTATTTTAAATTCTAAAAATTAAAATATATAATCTAAAATTAAAACTTCTGCATATATTTACCAATTTTAACTTCTCATTTATTATTTGTAATTTTAACTACCTATTTAGTTTTAATTTCTGTCTTAAGAGTTACTGTATTTCATTTTCTTCTTACTAAGTTTTATAATTCCTATTTAGTTTAAGTTTTCTATTTTAATTTATTTTCCTATTCTAATTAGGTTTTTATATTCCTTCCTATTTTATCAAGATTCATAGTTTGGTTAATATTTATAAAATAGATAAATCATTTTTAATATTTATAATTACAAAAATGATATTTTATTATATCAAAAATTTATTTAGAATTAAATATAAAATATAAAATTTTATTATAAAAAAATTGAGTCCATTTAAATTTTGATAAAAAGTTTGGACACTTATTTTAACTTTTGGCTGTAATTATTTGCAGAAAATAATTTATATATATATATAATATTTTTTATAGAATTGAAAATTTTCTCACCATAACTTGAAGGGGAAGGCTGAAGCAACGCTAATGGAAATTAAGGATGATTTGATTCATTTTGGTCAGAAATTATGAAATAAAGACACGAAAGAAGTGTGAAAAGAAGAAAGTCTTGTCCCCTTATGCCTTTCTCTCCACCTCACTAGATTCCTTCTTTTATTTCTCATCTATTTCAATCAATATCAAGTCATCCTCATTATTTTCTAAAGACATTACTTTTGATGACATGATTTCTAAAAAATATATTAATATAAAATCTAAAATATTTTTAATATAAAAAAATTAATTAATATATTTTTTTATAAATATAAAAGATAAATTAATAAATAATTTTAAATCACAAAAATTATAATAAAAAAACTAATTTTTAAATTTTTTAAAAAATTAAAAATATTTTAATATATTTTTTAAAATCTAAAAATCAACTAATAAATTTTATTATATTTTAAAAACTAAACATTAATTTTTCATTAATGAATCACTTCCACTTCTTGCCACTGCCTCATCTTTTTCTTATTTCTTCTCATTTCTTCCGAGTCAGACAAGATTTCAGTCTTCCAGCTTCATCTATTCTGATCGCACAATCATATTTAGTTCTACCCTTGAGCTCTCTTTCCTCTTCACCAATCTCAACCCATCATCTTTTTCTTTTCCCAGATAGTTTCCTGCTGATTCTCGACGGCCAAACACCTGAGAATTAATATGATCTTATTATTAAAAGCAGATGCTTTTCTCTTCTCTTCAATCTTCATTCTTTTAATATTCACAGCTCATGCTTCCTTCTCATGCAACAATACCTGCGGTTCCAATCATCTTCCTTACCCTTTTGGATTCTCCTCCGGCTGCCAAATTCAATTGAATTGCAGCAGAAACGGCGAAATTCTTGTGAATAATGAGTTCCGAGTCCAATACGTAACCCAAGATAAAATAAGAATCAATGTTCAACCTCAATGCAACCGTTCAGTTCAAGTCTTCCGAAATCTCTTCACAACCAACTTCGCACCCTTGTCGTCTAATGCAATTCTATTACACAACTGCTCCTCCGACGCCGTCCGGTCTTGCAGTATTCCGGCTATAAGCGTGGAGACGCATTTCGAGTCTCTCAGTTGTTCGAATAGCAGTGGCTTAAGTTGCCTTTTCGATCTAACTACTGATGGTTTCTTCTATAATAGTATTCAGCTTCGCCAGTGCCGGTCTCTTTTATCATCGATATCCTCCAACTATTCTAGCACTTCCGGTGTAACGTCGTTGGATGTTCAGGCGATGGAGCTTGGGTGGTGGCTTCCAGGGAAATGTCATTGTTCCGACCATGCTAGTTGTAATGAACTTAAAAGTCCTGCCGGACCGGGATATCGATGTCAGTGCAAAGATGGATTCATCGGTGATGGATATCCAGATCCAGCCGCCGCCGGCTGCCGGAAAGGTTAGTTTATTTGATTTGTAGTTCTCACTTATGACAATAAACGGTTCGCTGATATTACATAATCAAGTTTAAGATGTTAATATGACGTCATAATTTCATCATGATCCTCTTTAAATAAAATAAATAAAAATTATTAACTGAATAAATAATTTCATCCACAAATTTTTTTATTATTTATTAATCTGTGCCTATAATCATTGAGTTATTTGATTAACGAATGAACTAGGGATGCAGAGTTCTGAGTACACTAATCTAGCACGCTTCGTTGGGGGGGCCCTTGAATTATTTAAAAAGAAAGTTACTTGTATGGAGAATCTAAATGTCCAACTACATGAGATTACATTTCAAAATTAAATTAGACTTCTTCATGTAACTTAGCGTGCCTGCTTCAAACTATATTAGTACTCCAACATTTGTTTTCTTCCTTTAAATTAAATTTAATAATTACCATAGAGGAAGGAATTTCTTTTTTCTTTTTTTTTTACAAAAAAAATTATAATAAAAAAAAAGAAATTATTTAACACAATTATTATTATTATTATTATTTAATAACTTGAAAGAGTAAGGTAAGCAATGTCTAGAATTCAAAGATTTGAGTGAGGAAGTCAAACATGAAAATCATTATTATATTTTGTGTAGTGGAACCGTTGATTCGGCATAGATCATAAACAAACCTACTTAGCTATCCTTGTATTTGAGTTTTGTCAAACCTAATTTTGATCCTAATCTTCATTTTATCTTTGTTAATCCTTCAAATGATGAACGTCACATGAATATCAAACTTAAAATCTTATTATAATTGTCTTTACCTAATTTTATTAATATTTATATAAATTTATCATTAAATATATAAATTTGACAGATATAATCTAACCGTAAATATATTTGAGTAAATTTTTACATAAAAATTTAAATATTTTAATTATTAATTAGTCTGAATATAAAAAATTTTAATTATTAGTTAGTTTTATAATTTTAAAAAATACTCCATGATTTTAAATAATTTATTAATTAATTATTTTATTAAGTTTAATTGTTAAATATTTATTATTTAGTTTTAAAAAAATTATTAATTAATATTTTAGTTTTATAAAAATATATATTAATTAGTTTATCAATATTAAAAATATTTTATAATTAATTGAAAAACTAATTATTAAATTTTTATAATATCTGGATATTTTAATTATTTTTAGAAAATAAAGAATTAATTAATAAATTTTTCTATGCCAGAGGACTAAGCAGTAATTTTCTATGTTTAACATACGGAGGTTCTGAAAATAAATATCAGTTTGTCAAACAGTAATATATATCTGCATAAAACACTTTGCTAAAATTCTGCAAAATCTGTCTCTCATTTTTCTTGTGTCCTTTTCTATGTCAACAGCCTCTTGCAGTCTACCAAAATATTTGTCTGGCCAATGCGGAGGATCAACTCGAATCGGAGTTTTAATCGGAGGTATATTTCAAACAATGAGATTTCAAGTTTGAGTTTTAGTTGGAATCGATAGCCATTGTCAAATATTAAATTGTATAACATCCAAGAATTTACTTGGCATGAATTACAATCTTAAATCTAGACATTAATATCATTTTCTCAGGAATTGCTGCTGGAGTAGCTATCATGGTCACACTAGGTCTGCTGTGTTGTTGTATTCGAAGAAGACGTTCAACAACAAAACACAAAGGCTTCACAAAACTCTGCCTAGCAGAAACTACAGGCATCAACATTCCCATCATCCCCTACAAGGAAATCGAGAAAGCCACCAACAATTTTTCAGAGAAACAAAGGCTCGGAACTGGAGCCTATGGAACAGTATACGCCGGTAAACTCCACAACGATTTTTGGGTTGCCATTAAAAGGATCAAACAAAGAGACACAGACAGCACTGAGCAAGTCATGAATGAAATCAAGCTCATTTCATCGGTGAATCACCCGAACTTGGTCCGTCTCTTGGGTTGCTCAATAGAAAATGGTGAACAAATTCTTGTTTACGAGTTCATGCCCAATGGAACACTGTGTCAGCATTTACAAAGAGAAAGAGGCGATGGACTTGCATGGCTGGTTCGGCTCACGATTGCCGCCGAAACTGCGCAAGCTATAGCTCATCTTCATTCTGCTATCCACCCTCCGATCTACCACAGAGATATCAAGTCCAGCAACATACTTTTAGACTACAATTTCAGATCAAAAGTTGCAGATTTTGGCCTTTCGAGACTTGGAATGACAGAAATCTCACATATTTCAACAGCTCCACAGGGAACTCCAGGGTACCTTGATCCTCAATATCATCAAAATTTTCATCTTTCAGACAAAAGCGATGTTTATAGTTTCGGGGTAGTTCTTGTCGAAATTATTACAGCATTGAAAGTGGTCGACTTTTCCAGGCCTCAGAATGAAGTGAATTTGGCTGCTCTTGCTACTGACAGGATTGGAAAGGGAAGATTAGATGAGATTATGGATCCATTTATTGATATCAACAGTGATGATTGGACGCTTTCTTCTGTACACAAAGTAGCAGAACTAGCATTTAGATGTCTCTCATTTGACAGAGACATGAGACCTTCAATGGTTGAAGTTGCAGAGGAACTAGAGCAACTAAGGCTAAGTAGATGGGAACCTTGTGAAGAAATAAATCGCACAGCTTCTTCATCAGTTGAAACTTCATGCTCTTCTTCGTCGTATATCAGCGAGAAGCCTCACAGCTTCTCTGAAAACTCGAGTGGGAAATAGTAAATAGCATAGGAGACGCAAAGGACAATTCAGCTGTTTCTGTGCAACATTCATGGTTAAGTGAACGAAGCTCATCCTTGTGAAGCAGTCGCACAAATATTGCAATTCAAATGATTTTCATTAATTAGATGCTTAGATTCAGTTATTCATGTGAATACTAGGTATGTTAAAAAAGGAAACTTAGATAGAAACAAAGAGATTAACGTAAAACAAGTTTAATTATTTTATTTGAGTGAAATATATAGCTCTATCGAATATCCTAAAAGGAAATATGCGTTATAATGTATAGCTGTTGTTACAGCAGAAAATATAGTGAGTTAAAGCGAGAAAATTTTGGAATATCCGACCAATTTAATTATTTTATTTGAATGGAATATATAGTTCTATCGAATATTCTGAAAGGAAGTATGCCTTATAATGTACAGCTGTTGTTATATCAGAAAATATAGTGAGTTAAGAGAGAAAATTTTGAAATATCCGACCAATTCTTAATCCGGTCATTTTAGAATAGTTGTTCGATCTGGTCATCTTAGAGTGATCGTCTGGTCGTTCATCGATTCTAATCCGATCATTTTAGAATAGTTGTTTGGTCATCTTGGAGTGGTAGTCCAACTTGGTCTATTGAAGTAGTCGTTCAATCCTAGTCTTATAACCTGGTCGTCTGTCTTTGGGTGATCGTCCGACCTAATCTATTATTATAATCATCCAATCTGTTTGATTTTAGGTGGTTGTTCGACCTGATCTTTTGAAATAATCATTTCTATCTGTTCATTTTTCGTCTGACTTTGGGTCATCGTTCAACCTAATCTTTTGGAATGATTATTCTTATATATCTAACTTTCGTTTGATCTTGAGTGATCGTCTGATTTTTTAAATAATTGTCCAACTTTTATTTATCATGTCACAAGGTAAATTTTAATATAAATATTTTTGTTCTTGGACTATAAATATGAATATTTTAAAAATAGTACTTAAAGGTTCAAACTTAAAAATTTCAATCATTTTTTACGCTTTAAAAGTAAAAAGTTAAAAAAAACTAATCAAACTACTCTTGATTAGCAAAGAAATATTCATCAATCATGATAGAAAATTCTTGTATAGGCCAATTTTACATAAATTCAGGTTATATAAAAAAATAGAATTGCAACTCATAAAATCAAATCAAATAAAAATAAATAAATTCAATTAGTTTCATTTATATAATATATTATGTGGGATCTCACATAAAAAAATGTATTAATTATATAAATTATATATAATGACTATATAAAATTATTAAATAATTTAAATTAATTATTTTAAAATAAATATAAAAAAATATAAAAATTGTTTAAATCAATTTAGATCTACTTATTAAATATTTTCATCAATTAATAGATATAATAATCAAATCGAAGATGGTCTATTTTTGTTACAATAATTTGGATTTGGGCTAGGTGTCTTGTTTGGAAGTTTTAAATAAAAATGAATATGAATTTGAGATGTAAGTTGACATCTTATGAGAGTGTCAGATGCAAAAATTTTAGAAATTCATATGTCAAGTCATTAGGATGTCTTGCTTCTTGGTTCTATGGCTTCAATGGTGTGGTGTTGCTTTCTTTTTTTTTTTTTTTTTTTCTTTTTTGGTTATCTGAGCTTTAGCGGTTTCTTTATTATTATTTTTTTTTTGTCAATCTCACGGCTTCCTTTTATCGGCAGCCTACTGTACCAACGACGGCACTCCAAAAATTTCCGCCTTCATGCAAGTTAGGGTTTTTTAGTGTTTGGGCATGGACTCTCCGTTGTGGGCTTTGAGCCGACAGAAGAAATCTATCATTAATAATAATAATAATAATAATAATAATAATAATAATAATAATAATAATAATAATAATAATAATAATAATAATAATAATAATTCCTTAAAGTTAATAATATGTTTAATAAATAATATTTAGTTAAAAATTTAAACTTTTTTATGTTAAGACTATTAGTAAGTATTTTTTTTAAAGAGATAAAAAATTAAATAAAAATTATTAAAAAAGAGAAAGAAACTCTTTTTATTTTTTTAAACATGAAAATCTACTCTTAACAAATAACATGAAGTTTATAATAATAAAATCGAAGTTGATTGAATTTTAAAAAAGAAATTTAAATTGAATACTCATAAAAATTATCGTCGAAAATTATTCAATTATTAAGATAAAAAAAATTGCTATGTATTCGGAGGTAAAAGCTCATTTGTACACTTAATCATTAAAAAAAAAATAAAAATTTTATATTATATATAATTTTATTATATTTTAAGTAATTTATTTTTAAAATTTTAAATTAATGTTATAATTTAATTAAATGATTGTATAGATATATGCATACTAAAATTTCTCATAAAATAAGAACGGAACACGGCTGACCAATTCGGACCCGACGGTGTAGGAAATCGAGCCACAGACGTTTTGCACACGAATTGAGCGCATGCTTTGACCTGTTGAAACGACTAGACTGTGAAATAGACTGGACCATAAAACTCTGTTTCTCACGCGCTTGTCAACTTGTAAATATGGAAAATATTTGGATCACGTGGATTTAGCCATTTAGGCTTTATTCCTATAAGTATTATGGAAATCTGATATTATTTTTATGCAATAACCAAAACTTTCTTTTAAAATTAAGAATAAGACTTAAAAATGGAAATCGATGGTCATTCTAAAAGAAGATATGGAAAAACGTTGACGCAACCGATTCACGAAAAAATTAGATGGAATGATAAAAGTATTTTATAAAAATTATTTTTAATAATTATCTTTGAATTTATGTCATTAATAATTAAATTTTTAAAAATTAAAAGACATTAATTTTATATAATTTAAAAATTAAATAGCAATTTATTCAGAAAAAAGAAATTACTAATTTTATTAGTCCAACGGGGCAAAATCAACAATTACATTTCATAAATTAAAGAACATCCCATTCAATCTCCACTGCACATGAAGATTGTAAATTATAATTGATAGACAAGCAAAGATCCCTTTCACCACCCCGACATCCTTGCCCCCCTGCAAATTTTAGTTCAATTATTACAAACATGCCTGCGCTGAGACATCCTACGATTTTTTTTTATATATAATTAATTTTAACTGATGCTGAAGTCGAGATCTGTGGAGACGACTCCGAATTTTTCCTATAAATTTTCTTCTTTAATTACTATTCCACAGCCGCCTTAAAAACTCGCCCTCTTCAACGACGTAATGGTGATGGAAGACCCCAACGCCGATGATCCAACTTCAATTTCAAACGAATCGTATCGTCGAAATAATTCAACCACGAAAAGTCTTGATATAAATACCACGAAATCTTTACCCGCGCACTGTTTGTTTCCCACCGTTGGATGCTCTGTCTCTGGTCCGTTTGACCACAGCACGTGCTTCAATAACTTTTCTCCGTCGCCGACGAATCGATCCGGAATGTACTCATCGGGTCTGTCGAATATTTTCGGATCTCTCGTCGCGAATGGTTGGTACCCGAATATCATTTCACCTTCTTTTACTTCAAAAGCTGCGTCGTGACTCTCGATGACCAAATCACGCTTTGCTTTCCCGTACTGTGCTCGTACCGGCGGTTCGATACGGAATGCTTCGTACACAGTGGATTTCATCAGTGGCATCTGTTCCAGAGCAGCCATCGTGATCTGTTCTCCGTTGGATTTAAGGACTGATCTGATCTCTTGGGCTAATTGGGTATGAAGCTTCACTCCTGCACGACCGATCCACTTGAGTATGTTCGGGAAAAAGATCTTAAGGCCTCCGAAGGTGTTAAAGCAAGTGGCAAAAAGGATATTGTGACAAGCTTCTTCTCGCGAGAGACCCATCTTCTCAGCCTCGTCAAGGAGGGATCCGGCGGAGGAGTAGAAGTAATCGTAGAGTCGCTGGTAATCTTTTTTGACGAGCTGAGGAGGTAGCCGGAAGGTGTGGATGGTGGGTTCTTCAATAAACGCAGGAAGGCCAAGTGTGAGTATCGGAGCAAGTTGAAACAGTTGCCATTTAGCTATCAGAGAAGGTCCATCAGTCCCAACTTTAGTATTCACAGGGTCTACACCGAAGTAACACCGGCCCAGAAAGCTAAACGCCGCTTGCTCGCCGGGATCGTTGAAACCGACTTTACCCTTTGACGCAAGATCCTTCTCCAAGCTCTCAAACAGTCCGGTATAAGTTGAACTGAACTCAGGGATTACATGATCCCGGCGAGCCTTCAAGAGATAGAACAAGAAGTTCTTGAGTTGGGTATGCTTCGGCTCAGACGGGTCAAGATAAGAGAGAATTCTGTAGCCGCCGGTGAGATCTGTGGAGGGCATGAAAGTACCAGTAAAAAGATCTTTCTTTTCGACCTTAGTTACATCGAAAAGAACAGAAAAGCTCTTCCCATCAAGCAAAACGACCACGTGTGGATTGGAAGCTATGAGAGGACCAGGAGGCATATTGGCCCTGAACACCGTTGACTGGTACTTTTGAGCTCTAGATTTGAAGTACTCTTCTTTCCCCTGATTGTAAAAATAATCAAGTCGATCTTTGATGGGTCCGATAAAAGGGAGGCCATAATCGCCGGGGATTTTGCGAAAAGGGAGTTTGGAAGGTTCAACTGGGGAAACAGACCGCGGTGAGGCAGCAATAGATGGTTTTTCAGAGATAGAGGCTTTGATTGGCAAGACAAAGGATCTTCGAGAGCAGGGCTTAGATGAACTTCTGAGAGGCTGGAATTGAGATTGGAGGTAAGGAGAAGGGAGGGCTGAGGAAGCCATGAGGATGGTGGCGAAGTAGAAGCTGACGGTGCTGCGTTGCAGAGATATTGGAGATACAATTGGGAGATTTTGGTTATGGGAATAAAAGGCAGAAAATTAAAGAATGTGGTGAGCGAGTGGCGGGGGTGAGGGTCTATGATTATTTATGGTGGTGGGGAGCATTGCCCTTCAAAAAGCTTCTTTTGCTCTGATACAGAATCGTGAAAGACATGCATTATTTTTGTTTTTTTCTCAAAAAAATTAAGACTTGAAAAAAAACACATAGTACTCGATATTTGTGTAGTGGAACCGTTGATTCAGCGTAGATCATAAACAAACCTACTTAGCTATCCTTGTATTTGAGTTTTGTGAAACCTAATTTTGATCCTAATCTTCATTTTATCTTTGTTAATCCTTCAAATGATGAACGTCACAAGAATATCAAACTTAAAATCTTATTATAATTGTCTCATTATTTTCGACTTCACCTAATTTTTTTAATATTTATATAAATTTATCATTAAATATATAAATTTTACTGATATAATCTGGTAGTAAATGGAGATTTTTAAATATTTTAATTATTAATTAGTTTGAATATGAAAAAATTTAATTATTAATTAGTTTTATAATTTTAGAAAATACTCTATAAATTTAAATAATTTATTAATTAATTATTTTATTAATTTTAACTGTTAAATATTTATTATTTAATTTTAAAAAAATTATTAATTATTCTTTTAATTTTATAAAAATATTTATTAATTAATTTATTAATTAATTTATTAATATTAAAAATATTTTATAATTAATTAAAAAATTAATTATTAGACTTTTATAATATTTAAATATTTTAATTATTTTTAAAAAATAAAGAATTAATTAATAAATTTTTCTATATTAGGGTACTAAGCAGTAATTTTCTATGTTAAACATAGGAAGGTTCTGAAAATAAATATCAGTTTGTCAAACAGTACTATATATCTGCATAAAACACTTTACTAAAATTCTGCAAAATCTGTCTCTCATTTTTCTTGTGTCCTTTTCTATGTCAACAGCCTCCTGCAACCTACCAAAATATTTGTCTGGCCAATGCGGAGGAGCAACTCGAATCGGAGTTTTAATCGGAGGTATATTTTAGACAATGAGATTTCAAGTTTGAGTTTTAGTTGGAATCGGTAGCCATTGTCAAATATTAAATTGTATAACATCCAAGAATTTACTTCATGCCCAATGGAACACTGTGTCAGCATTTACAAAGAGAAAGAGGCGATGGACTTGCATGGCTGGTTCGGCTCACGATTGCCGCCGAAACTGCGCAAGCTATAGCTCATCTTCATTCTGCTATCCACCCGCCGATCTACCACAGAGATATCAAGTCCAGCAACATACTTTTAGACTACAATTTCAGATCAAAAGTTGCAGATTTTGGCCTTTCGAGACTTGGAATGGCAGAAATCTCACATATTTCAACAGCTCCACAGGGAACTCCAGGGTACCTTGATCCTCAATATCATCAAAATTTTCATCTTTCAGACAAAAGTGATGTTTATAGTTTCGGGGTAGTTCTTGTCGAAATTATTACAGCATTGAAAGTGGTCGACTTTTCCATGCCTCAGAATGATGTGATTTTGGCTGCTCCGAAGAAAATAAGCTAGTTTGCACCATTTTTTGTTAAGCAGGTACTCACGTGCACTATTTTTCTGTTTTATTAATAAAGCACGTACCCACATGCTCTGTATATTTTAATTTGTTATGAATTAGTTGTCCACGTATTCTGTAACCCGAGTCTTGTGCAATGTGGTTTCAAGTTCGGAGTAAATTTCGTTTTAAATTTGTAATGGTTGATTTGATTTAGTATAAATAAGAATGAAAAGCGGAAGACATTCCAGCTAATTTTTTAAAAAAGAGAGTTTACACTCAGCACAGAGCAATATTCACATTCTCGTGAGTTTGGTTTGAGAGAGTTGCAGGAGATCGGCAGTCCGACTACAGTGTTCGCACTTGGAAGAAGGAGTGCTCACACTTGTTAAAGGAGATCGGCCTCTAAGATACGGGAGGTTGGAGATCTACTGCAGAGTTACAGGAGGTCGGAACTCGGCAAGATCTGCTGCAGAGTTACAGGAGGTCGGAGCTCGACTCTCGTGTTCACTTGCCTTCAGGAGATCAATTTAAGAGGTTACAAGAGATCAGCCTCTCAATCTACACTTGGTATCAGAGCCTGAGACCTTGTTTATGCCCAAATACATGCCTCGACACGAATCATCATCGTCGAGTGTTGTTCGTAGTGGTAATGGCGGCAATGGTGGTTAGACGGTAAAAACTGGTCAAATGGTAAAAACGATAGTGAGAGCGCCCGTAAGAGAAGGGGGTGTCTCTCTATAGTATCCGCTCCTAACAAAGACAAATTATGCGGTTTGGGCAATCAAGATGCAAGTCTATATGCAAGCTCAAGGTGTTTGGGATATCGTTGAGTCAGAAGATCCAGTTGGTCCTCGTTCAGACCGAATTGCATTGGTAGCAATCTTTCAAGGGATCACCGAAGACACCCTGTTACAGTTAGGGGTAAAGAAATAAGCTAAAGAGGCATAGGATGCTCTCAAGGTTATGAACCTCGATGCAGAGAGGGTCAAAGAAGTACAGCACAAGCTCTTAGATGGGAGCTCGAAAGCATGAGAATGGAAAATGGTGAGTCTGTCGATGATTTCACCGGAAAAATCTCAACTGTTGTCAACAAGCTCCGAGCAGTTGGAGAAGTGGTTAATGAAACGTATGTAGTAAAGAAAATATTGCGTTCAGTGTCCCCTAAGTATCTTCAGATAGCCTAAACCATAGAAGAATACGGTAATTTGTTTGTAAAGATGATTGAAGAAGTAACTGGTTCTCTCAAAGCTCACGAGGAGAGGTTGCGGAGCTACGCCTCCAGAATAGACGAACACGTGCTACTTACTAAAGGAGAGTGGAAAGCACGAGCTGAGTACTCAAAAACCAATGAGAAGCGTTCGCAAGACATGAGTAGAGGTCGAGGACGCGAAAGTGGACGTGGTAGAGGACGCAGCAGAGGCAGAGGTGGAGGTCGCGACAGGGGTCATGGCCCTCCTGAAACAGGCTGAGGTCAGAATGATGAAGGACAACACCATCAGAAGTTTGACATTAAAAAGGTCAAGTGTTACAATTGCAACGAATATGGCCATTTTCAATCTGATTGTAAAGCTGAAAGGAAGAAACAGAATGAGGCACATTTAGTGGAACAATTCGAAGAGGAGTCAACGTTGTTAATGCTAGAAACCAATGAGATGATTCACATCGGTGAAGAGAAGGAAGAGGAGCTAATGCTGAATGAAGAACAGATGCATAACTTTGAAGGAGTAGAAACAAAAGGAACCATGTGGTACTATGATACGGGGGCTGTAATACCCGGCTAGACCTCGGCATCGGAATTCCAACTTTCCGGCGGAATCTCCGTTGGAATCCAAAAATCTCGGATGTCGGAGCCTTCTAGAAGGGTAAAATAAAGGTTTTCTAAACTGTTTTTAAGTGTTTTAAGGTTTTGAATGAGAAAGAAATTGAGTTTTGAAAGAAATTGAGTTTTGAAAGAAAAGACCAAGGAGGGAAGAACCCAGGTTCGGCCGCCGAACATGGGGCTGTTTAGGGGGCACGTTAGGCTTCCGAAAGTGGTCTGGTTAGCCACCTATAAAAGGCCCATTGTCCGGAAAATGGGCGAGTTTTCTCTCTCTTTTCGGGCATAGGTGAGTTCATGCTCTCCTTTGGTTGTTTTTATGCTTTTTCTTCAAATCCCTTAAGTTTTCATGAGTTTTATCATTATTTTGAAGAGTTTTGAAGATTGGAGACCTTCGGAGCTCTTTTCCTCCACATCTCCAACTTTGGGTCGCACCAACCCTCGATCTTCAAGAGGTAAGTGTAGATCCTCATCTTTTACAATGTTCTAAGTAAGTTTTATGAAGGGTTAAGGGGTTTTTAAAGCATGAGTTGTATGGATGTGCATGTTAGGGTTTATGTACCCTTTATGTAAATGTATGCTATATGTGATGGTTGTTGGGGTTTAGACTAGTTTTAAGCCCCTATAGGCTTGAAAAAGGATATATACATGTTTATGCATGCTTCTGAGTGTTGTGTTTGAGTTTGGAAAGTTTGGGAGGCTTTTGTGCATGCGATAGGCTGAGTTCTGCCATTTTAGAAGAACTCAGGTTCGGCAGCCGAAGCCATGTTCGGCCGCCAAACCTGCCTGTGGAGGCAAGCTTTTGGCTGCCGAACCCTGCCCCCGAAAGTTGGACTTTCGGCTCTGGAGGGGAGTTTTGGCCGCCGAACCTGCCGCTGAACATGCATGAGTTTCGGATTTGGAAGGGACTTTCGGCCGCCGAATGTAATACCCGGCTAGACTCCGGTATCGGAATTCTTACCGTCCGGTGGAATCTCGGATGTCGGAAACCTCTAGAAGGGCAAAACCAGGTTTTCATAAAATGTTTTAATGTATTTTATGATTTTAAGTAAAAAGAAAATTGAGTTTTGAATGAAAAAGACCAAGGAGGCATTTCCAGGTTCGGCCGCCGAACCTCAAGTTCGGCCGCCGAACCTCAAGTTCGGCCGCCGAACCTCAAGTTCGGCCGCCGAACGTGGGATGGTTTAGGGGGACATGTTAGGCTTCTGAAAGTCTCAAAGGTTCGGCCGCCGAACTTGCATGAGATGTGGGGGCACGTTCGGCTGCCGAAAGGTGGTCTGCCAGCCCTATATAAGAGCTCCATGGCCGAAACGGGCGAGTTTTCTCCCCATTTTCGGCCACGGTGAGTTCATACTCTCCTTTGGTTCGTTTTTGATGTTTTTCCCCCTATCTTTCATATTTTGACAAGTTTTATGTTGATTTGAAGAGATTTGAGCAAAAAGAGCAAGTTTTGGAAACTTGGAGACCAAAGAGCGGATTTCTCCCATCTCCGAGTCGGATCGTCTCTCCTCTCGTTCTACAAGAGGTAAGAGTAGATCCATAGTTCCTTTCATGTTTTAAGTAAGTTTTATGAAGTTTCTTGGGGTAGAAATGCATGTGTAGGTTTATGTGGAGTTTTTGGTTAAATGTGTGTTTATGAGCAATGTATGTTGGATACATGTTTGATGTGTTGTAGATGGGGTTTAGGATAGTTTGAAGCCCCTAGGAGCTTGTATGCTTGAGTATGCATGTTGTAGAATAGGAAAATACATGATTGAATGAGTTGGGAGGCGTTTATGCATGTTGAGCCGAGTTTCTGCCCTTTTGGAAGAAACCAGGTTCGGCAGCCGAAGGTTCTTTCGGCCGCCGAACCTACCTGTGGTAGCATGAATCGGCCGCCGAACCCTGCCCCCGAAAGATGACTTTCGGCTCTGGAAGGACTTTCGGCTCTGGAAGGACTTTCGGCTCTGGAAGGACTTTCGGCCGCCGAAGGTGCCGCTGAACATGCATGAGTTTCGTCTCTGGAGGGAACCTTCGGCCGCCGAAAGTGCCGCCGAAGGTGCATGACTTTCGGCTCTGGAGGGCCTTTCGGCCGCCGAACCTGCCGCCGAAAGTGCCCTGTTCAGCCCTCCTTTGCATGTTTTCTATGGATATTTTGAGGTATTTTAGGGGGGTTTTTGGGGAGTATTTTAGAGTCATGATCATAGATGTTTGGTCCCTCATTTGAGTCCACCTGTGTAGGTTCGGACCCGAGGAATCGAGGACCCCAGCAGTGAGATAGCTGCTTTCGAGTCTTGTCAGAGGTAGCCAGAGGTGAGTGGAATAACTCTCTATGTTTTCAAAGTAAATAATGAATGTTTTAGCATAATTCACCCATCATGAATGCCATGAGATATATTAGGGTGCTTGTATTAGAATTCACGAATATGTTGTATTGCACACTATGCTGTTGATGTGGATGAATGTTGAGTGATCCATTAGCCCTTATATGGTATGATATGACAGACTATGGAAGTCCGGGTGAGCCTGCACTACGCCCCCGGTATGACTGGATATATATGTTATGCTATGGAAGTCCAGGTGTGCCTACACTACGCCCCTAGCATAATTAGACTGTAAAGAGGGCTAAGTGGTGACAAGTTCATCCTTGATGTGAAATGTTTGTGCTGTGATGCATTCCATGATATCATATGTTTTAAATGCTATGTTTTATTATTCTGCTCACTGGGCTCTAGTAGCTCACCCCTCTCCCTTAACCCCCAGGTTTGCAGGTACAGGGTAGACCAGGAGGTCAGCAAGAGTAATGAAGTCATGGTCATGTAATAGCTAGTGTGGACATGATAAATGTTGTTATGTTACGTTGAGTACAGTCATGTAAAAGTATGATATAGAAATGTTATGTAATAATGCTTATGAAGGTTTAGAGTTGTGCTTGACCATAGTATTATGTTAATCCCTTTCTAGTACATGATCTTAATGTTTAATGATGATTATTGTAACCAAACTCAATATATGTGATGTCACCCCATTGGGGCAGTGTTGAGACTCCAAAGAGGAGTTAATGTTTATGATCATGTTATGTATAGTGCATGCACAGGTTGAGTTTGGTGAATGAATGAATGTAAGGAAGAGTTCAAAATTATTATGTATGTGTTGATCATGTATGGGATTAAACAGGTTTACAGGATGAATGTTGGCTTGCTACGGGTCCCGGCGGCCTTATGCCGACCTGGATCCTAGCGCCGGTAGCAGTCTGGATTTTTGGGTCGTTACACCGAAGGTGCATGACTTTCGGATCTGGAGAGGGGGTTCGGCCGCCGAAGGTCCCCTGTCCAGCCTTTCTTTGCATGTTTTGCATGCATGTTTTATGATGTTTTAGGAGATTTTTGGGGAATGTTCAGAGTCCTATTAGAGTATGTTTGGTCCCTCATTTGAGTCCACCTTTGTAGGATTGGACCCGAGGAGGCCCACAGAGTTAGCTGGTTCAGAGTTAGTCCAGCTTTTGCTAGAGGTGAGTAGAACGTAACTCTTTTTATATTAAAGAAATAAGATGTTTTAAGCATGTTTATGCATCATGAATACCATGTTATGTAATAGGGTGTTTGCATTAGAATTCACGAATATGTTGCATTGCATAATTTGATGATGATGATGTGGATGGATATTGGATGATCCTCTAGCCCTCAATATGATACCATATGACATGAGATGATATGATATGATACGATATGATATGAGCTGAGATGGAAAGACCAGGTGTGGCCGTATCGCCCCTGGCAATATGTTATATATAAGAGAAGACCAGGTGTGGCCGTATCGCCCCTGGCACAGTTGGACTTGATATGATATGTTATATGTAAGAGAAGACCAAGTGTGACCGTATCGCCCCTGGCATAGTTGGACATGTTATGCTATGTTATGATATGCTTAAGAGGAAGTCCTGAGGAGCCCCGTTGAGGGCCGGGCATCTATTGGATATGTAGAGGGCTATTGGTGACAAGTCCATCCTGGATGTGTATTGTTTGTGTTGTGATGCATTTCATGAAAGCATATGTTTAAATAAACTGTTTTATTGTTCTGTTCACTGGGCTTTTTAGCTCACCCCTTTCCCCTAACCCCCAGGTTTGCAGGGTCAGAGATAGCGAGAAGTTGGCAAGGGTAAAGTTTATGTCTATGTCATGTAATAGAATAGTAGTGGACATGAAATGTAAAGTAATATTATGTAATGTAGAGCTAGTAATGTAAAGAATTGTATTGAGATTTAGTGTTGTGTTTGGCCCTAATGTATGGTTAATCCCTTTTGTACATGATCTTTATGTATGTTTATATGATGAGATGATGAACCAAGCTTGACGTATGATATGTTGACCCAACTGGAGCATTTGATGAGGACTCCAGTAAAAAGGGATTTTATGTTTATTGTTATAGTGCATGCACAGGTCAAACTTGGTATATGTGAAAAGTTTAAAGTTTTATGTTTATGTATGATCATGTATGGGATTTAACAGGTTTACAGGATGTATGTTAGGCTTGCTACGGGTCCCAGCGACCTTAAGTCGATCTGGATCTTAGTGCCGGTAGCGGTCCGGTTTCCAGGTCGTTACAGGGGCAAGCAATCATATGACAAGCAACAAGCAGGCCTTAACCGATCTCGATGAAACAGTCAAAGGGAATGTCAAGTTCGGTGATGGTTCCGTCGTCAAGGTAGAAGGCCGAGGTATTTTAGTGTTTCAGTGCAAGAATGGAGATCATTTTTAACTAACAAATGTGTACTACATTCCTCGATTAAGATCCAATATTATAAGCCTTGGTCAACTCGATGAATCAGGAGCAAAAGTGGTGGTGAATGGAGGAATTCTCAGAGTATTGACACAAAGGACAGGTTGATAGCCAAGGTGCAGAGAACTGAAAATCGTCTGTATACAATGAGGATAATACAAGCTAAACCGGAGTGCCACTTGACAAGGTTGTCAGAAAAGTCGTGCCTATGGCATACACACTATGGGCACCTTAACTATCAAGCTTTATGCAAGCTTGCACAAGAAAGCATGGTGAAAGGTTTACTAGAGATAGAAGCAGTGAAGTACGTTTGTGAACCCTGTGTGATCAGCAAGCAGCATCGCACAAGTTTTCCGAAAGCAGGAGAGTATGAAGCAACTAAACTTCTAGAACTCATGCATGGTGATCTGTGTGGGCCGATATCACCTACTACATGCGGCGGAAAGAAGTATTTCCTTTTGCTTGTGGATGATTACAGTCGTTATATGTGGATTGAAATGCTTAGAAGCAAAGATGAAGTTTTTAATGCTTTCAAGAAAGTGAAAGCTTAGATCGAAGTCCAGTCCAAATGTAAGCTCAAAATATTTAGAACAGACAGAGGAGGTGAGTTTGCATCAAATGAGTTCGGAGAGTACTGCAAGTTACATAGCATCAAACGCCAACTCACTGCACCTTACTCTCCACAGCAAAACGGTGTAGTAGAGCGAAGAAACCACACTGTCCTGGAGATGATGAGGTGTCTATTAAATATTTTCAGGGTGCCAGTTACATACTGGGGAGAAGCTACACGTATTGCAGTATACATATTGAACATGATGACCACTGGATTTCTTTACCCCGGTCCTGGGCCTTGACCACAGCCAAAGGCCCAACCCATTCATCCTTCAAGGCCGGGCTCGATCAAGCTTCTTCACTCAGATCGGTCCAGCCCACGCGAAGCAGGTCCTCTCCTCTTGGGCCCAGCGTCCGGCCCAGCTCTCGGCCCAGCCCAGTATCCAGAGCCCTACTAAGACAGCCTGACAGATCCGCTCGAACGTACGTACAAGGAGAATCAGAGGCCGTTACGCATGGAGCAGGCAGCTGATACCCTCGTACACCCGAATCTGTATGTCAGAGACACGTGTCCCAATCACGGAGAGGCCTTTACACGTCACCAGTAAGCTAAGCGAAATGGATAAAAGGGGAGTTCCCTCCCCAGGTAGCATAGGTTTTTTTTTAAGATTATTTTTCAATACAAAAACCCTTGTAAAACCCTATCCTATTGGATCTCAGATCATCAATTGGCGCCGTCTGTGGGAAACGAAGGAGATTTTTTCATCACCGGAGTTTTCACTTTCAAAACCCACTGAGATCCACGATGGCAAACCACCAAGAAAGTAACCTTAACATTCCAAATGACCTAAGCTCTACCCAAGATGGGCAGCAGTTCTCCTTTTCTAGCCCTACAACGTTGAATAACCAAACGCCTATCCCTCTTAATCCCTCGCCAAGCTTGGCAGGGAATACTCCCACCATGATTCTGTCTAACCAGGACATTCAAACCATGACTCTCCAGCTACAGACTACCGCTCACTGGTTGGGGCAGATAATGCAACAAAGGGGCCTTAGCACCCCAGTAAATACACTCCCAGTAGTGGAGGAACCCAGAACCAATGAGCCCCGACCTACCTCTGACCGTCTCCAAACTAACAGCCACGATGCCGGGGAAGAGGAAGAACCGGAGGCCCGAATCCATGGAAGAAGGGCAAGAGAGTTGATAGAAAATGAGGAGGCGGACAACTATTCTGCCGGAACAACCAGGAAAACGGGAACTGAAACAGAGGAGGAGGAATACAGCTTGGGCAAAGGATTCAGCCCGGAAGACGAGAAAATGAACCAAAAGCTGAAAAGGTTGAAAGAGCAGCTCTTAGCCGAGCTAGGTAAGAAAGATCAGAGCCAAACCTCTTTGCCCACCTCTTCTCCTTTCTCAAAGATAGTGCAGCAGGAGACCGTTCCCAAGAAGTTTATGATGCCGCTGATGGCGGCCTATAATGGAGCTGGTAACCCGAGAGAGCATGTCATGAACTATAAGACCTTCATGGAGTTGCAAACCCTGTCAGATGCCTTAATGTGTAAGGTGTTCCCAACAACGCTCTCGGGACCAGCGCGGGCGTGGTTCAACAGCTTGGAGGCTGGAAGCATCAAAAGTTTTGGAGATCTTGCCACCCGCTTCATCAGCTGGTTCATAGCCGGGGTGCCAGCAGATAGGAAGACGAGCTATCTAGAAACAGTGAAACAGAAAGAAGGTGAATCACTCAGAGAGTATGTCGCCCGTTTTAATACGGAGGCCCTGCAGATTCCCGAGCTAGATGAAGGAAGGGCGGTGGAGGCCATGCAAAAGGGAACAACCTCTGCCGAGTTCTTTGGTTCTTTGAGCAGGAAACCTCCAACCTCACTGGCTGAGTTGATGAAGAGGGCGGAGAAGTATATAAGGCAGGATGACGCCTTAGTGACGAGTAGATTTGCCAAAGGGATGGCAGGAAAGGAGAAAGCCCCGGAGGAGAGGAGACCGGAGAGACACGAGAAGAAACATGGAAAGAGGCCTGAGCCGTACAAACAGACCTGGGAGAGAAGGGATCAAAGGCCTCCTCCACCTCCTCGGGCTCTTGAACCAAGAGTGCTCCCTCCTTGGGTTCCTGAGAAACCAACCCCCCTCAACGCTTCCAGAGCCGAAGTGCTCATGGCAGTCCAGGATAAGGAGTTCCTCCAGTGGCCCAAACCCATGAAGTCGGAAGCAGATCAAAGAAATCCTGACAAGTATTGTCAGTACCACCGAAGCCATGGGCACGATACGAATAACTGTTTTCAGTTAATTGCGGAGATTGAGAGGCTGATAAAAAGGGGGCACCTCAAAAATTTTGTGAAGAAACCAGAGGGACAGAGGCCTCACCCTGGTCCGACAACTCAGACGCCTAGGAGAATAGGAGCTGGACCAGTGAATGACGGGTCCAGTGGGACCATCCACATGATTGTTGGAGGAACGGGAGGACGGATGAGCCGTCGAGGGAAGAAGAGAAACCGGGAAGGAGAGACCAGCAATAGTGAAGTTATGCAAATCGTTGACCACTCTCCCATGATCATCACTTTCTCCTCAGAAGACGCTCAGGGTATTCAGATGCCCCATGATGACGCGCTTGTCGTTGAAGCTGTCATTCATAATTATCGGGTAAAGAAGGTCTTAGTGGATGATGGGAGTAAAGTCAACTTGCTGCCATACCGAGTGTTTCAGCAGATGGGAATCCCAGAGGAACAGCTAGTTCGGGACCAGTCACCAATCAAGGGGATCGGAGGAGCACCGGTACTTGTAGAAGGAAAGGTGAAGCTGGCTCTTACCTTAGGAGAAGCACCCAGAGCTCGCACCCATCATGAGGTGTTTTTGGTGGTCAAACTCCCACTGAGCTACAATGCGATTTTGGGGAGACCGGCGTTGTTCGACTTTGAAGCTGTCACTAGTATCAGGTATTTGGCACTCAAGTTCCCAACGGAAGAAGGAGTGGGAATGGTCCGGGGCAGCCAGAAAGAAGCAAGGGCGGTATACTTGGCCACAGTAACAGAGTCGAGCTCAACTGGAGAAGCACTCGACTCGGAAGTTCTGGAGGTCAGAGATGAAACAAAAGAAGCCCGGACGGAGCCAGTTGGAGAGTTGGAAACTTTCCCTTTATCAGGAGCAGATGCAAACAAGGTCTTCAGTCTTAATGCCAGCCTCACCAAAGAACAAAAAGGTGAAGTCATGGCCCTGATTCGAAGTCACGCGTTGACCTTCGCATGGAAGCCTTCAGACATGCCGGGAATTGACCCCAAAGTGATGACACACCGATTGAATGTCCTCCCCAAGGCCAGACCAGTAAAGCAAAAGAAGAGAGTAGTGGGAAGAGAGAAGCAGCAGGCCACCCGGGAAGAAGTGCAGAAGCTAGAAGAGGCAGGTTTTATTAGGGAAGTCATATACCCACAGTGGTTGGCAAACCCTGTGTTAGTCAAAAAAGCCAATGGCAAATACAGGATGTGTATAGATTTTACCGACCTAAATAAGGCCTGCCCTAAAGATTGTTACCCCTTGCCTGATATTAATAAAATGGTCGATTCAACGGCCGGTTTTGATTATATGTCTTCTTTGGATGCTATGTCGGGTTATCATCAAATCCCAATGGAAAGGTCGGATGAGGAAAAGACCTCATTTATAACTGAAGATGGAACTTATTGTTATAGGGCTATGCCCTTTGGATTGAGAAATGCCGGGGCAACATATCAGAGGTTGATGAATAAAATTTTCAAACACCAGATCGGTAGAAACCTGGAAGTGTATGTGGATGATATGGTGGTCAAAAGTTCCACTTTCCAACAACACATAGCAGATTTGAGGGAGATATTCGGGGTGTTAGATCAACACAGAATGAAGTTGAATCCAGCAAAATGTGCCTTCTTCATTAGGGGAGGAAAATTTTTGGGGTACATGGTGAGTGGTAAAGGCATTGAGCCTAACCCGGAGAAAGTGGAAGCCATACTAAATATGCCGGAATCGACCTGTGTAAGAGATGTTCAGAGACTAACTGGGAGAGTAGTAGCGCTTAACCGATTCATGTCAAGGTCGGCAGAAAAGTGCTTGCCATTCTTCAAAAAATTGAGAAAAGTACCGAATTTCGAATGGACAGAAGATTGTCAAAAGGCCTTCATAGAGCTTAAGAAGTACCTTAGCTCGCCTCACGTGCTCAGCAGTCCCATAAAAGGAGAAGAACTTCTGATATATCTGGCGGCCTCAGAACAGGCAGTCAGCGCAGTGCTAGTAAGGGTGGAAGAAGAAGAGCAGAAACCTGTTTTCTACGTTAGCAAGGTACTCAGAGACACTGAGGTCAGATATTCGAACATTGAAAAATTGGCTTACGCCTTATTACTAGCAGTCCGAAAATTCAGAGTTTATCTAGAAGGCCACCAAGGAGTCGTGATGACAGACCAACCCTTAAAGAAGATTCTACATAGGCCAGAAACTTCAGGGCGGATGTTGGCATGGTCTGTAGAAATTAGCCCTTACTGTCTAGAGTACCGACCTCGAACAGCCATAAAATCTCAAGCTTTGGCTGACTTCATAGCGGAGTGCGCATTCAATGAGGAAAAAGGAGGATCATCCTCAGAGATATCAAGAAAGGGGGAAGAAAGAGAGCCCCCCCAAGAATTTAGCTGGAAGCTGTATGTAGACGGAGCATCAGGTGCTGAGGGTAGTGGCGCTGGGATAATGCTTAAAGGGCCAGAAGGTTTTAAAGTATGTTATGCCTTGCGTCTAGAATTTACGGCTTCTAACAATATGGCCGAATATGAAGCCCTGGTAAATGGAATGTTGGTAGCTTCGGAGGTAGGGGTAACCGACCTCGAGGTGAATAGCGACTCTCAGTTGGTGATCAACCAGGTGACGGGAGTATATCAGGCTAGGGACCCCATCATGCAAAACTATCTTGATAAAGTAAAAACTATAGAAGCCGAGCTCACGGGTCGGGGAGTTATCGTCAGATTTCAAAGAATACCTCGGGATGAAAATGAGGAAGCAGACCTGCTTAGTCGATTGACCAAAGAAGAGTTAGAACAGCTTCCCGATGAAGTATATATACAGCATGTCCGCACACCTGCTTTTAAAAAGACAAACACGGTACTGCAGGTAGAACAGAGCCCAACTTGGATGACCCCATACCTGAGATACTTGGAGGAAGGTGAGCTCCCCGAAGATAAAGATGAAGCCAGAAAGCTAGCAGCTCGCGCTGCCAACTACCAAACAGTAAGGGGAACCTTATACAGAAAAGGGAAGTCCAGCCCATGGCTCCGGTGTGTGAGTCCGGAAGAAGCTGTAAAGGTAATGGAGGAAATACATAGAGGCCTATGTGGGGCTCACGAGGGAGCAGGGACATTAGCCAACAAAATATTCAGGCAAGGGTACTACTGGCCCACTGTTAAAAAAGAAGCAGAAGAGTTTGTCCGAAGATGCGACGTATGTCAGAGATTTGCTAACGCCATCAGAACCCCTGCCACTCCTCAAGCGAGCATGTAACGACCCGGAAACCGGACCGCTACCGGCGCTAGGATTCAGGTCGGCTTAAGGCCGCCAGAACCCGTAGCAAGCCAAACATACATCCTGTGAACCTGTTTAATCCCATACATGGTCAACAACATACATAAAAATTAAAAACTTTCCTTTCATTCAAGCATTTTTTTACCAAGCCTAGCCTGTGCATGCACAAACATAACATAAACCTCTCATTGGAGTCCTCATCAATTACTCCAATGAGGTAACCTAACATAAGCTTGGATTACATAGGCATCATAAAAACATTATATCTCATACAAGACCATGTGTACAGGGAATACAACAGACTCTAGTCAAGCACATTATTAAACTTACATTACATTACATCTCATACTTTTACATTTACAACAAACCATGTCCACAGCTAAGCTATTACATAAACTTCTCTTACTCTGCTGACTTCTCTATCTACTCTGCACCTGCAAGACTGGGGTTAGGGGAGAGGGGGTGAGCTATAAAGCCCAATGAGCAGAAACTAAAAACATTTGCTTTAATTCCTCCATTTTTAGGTATATTATTATTCATTTTATTATTTTTATAATTCCTCCATTTTTAGGTATATTATTATTCATTTTATTATTTAACTTTTTCTTTCTTTTTCTTATTCATGCTTTCATGAAATGCAACACATCACAGCTAATCACATAAAGGATGGTATTGTCACCATTAGTCCTCAACATCTCCAAATGCCAGGGGCGTAGAATGGGCCTCACTGGTCTTTTCTCTTAACTTAGTCCAGGGGCGTAGAATGGGCCTCACTGGTTTTCCATAACATATCATCATAGCATAACATCAGAGGACTATGGATCACCCAACAACCATCCACATCAACATCAATTTATGCAATGCAGCATATTCGTGAATTCTAATGCAAACATCCTGAAATATCGCATGGCATAATGATGCATGGGCAATGCTTTATGATTCATTTATTTATTCATTTACTTTACTTTAAAACTTAAGGGATTGTTCCACTCACCTGGTGACTGAAGCTTTAGCAACGAATTCTGAACGACTATCTCACAACCGGGGGTCTCGGTTCCTCGGGTCCGAACCTACACAGGTGGACTCAAATGAGGCACCAAACAACAAGAACATAACTCTAAACATACCCCCAAAAACCTCCTAAAAACACCTCAAAACATTCCTAGGAAGCATGCATGAAAAGGCTGGACAGGGCACTTTCGGCGGCACCTTCGGCGGCCGGAAGTCCCTCCAGAGCCGAAAGTCAGGCAGGTTCGGCGGCACCTTCGGCGGCCGAAACTCCCAGATAGAGGCGAAACTCATGCATGTTCGGCGGCACCTTCGGCGGCCGAAAGTCTCGGACAGAGCCGAAACTCCAACTTTCGGGGGCAAGCTTCGGCAGCCTAAAGCTGTCTCTCAAGCCATGTTCGGCGGCCGAAAGTGCCTTCGGCTGCCGAACCTGGTTTCTGCCAAAGGGCAGAAACTTTGGCTCCTCTATGCACATTTGCCTCCCAACTCTCAAATCATGCATAAACTTGTTCTAAAACATGCATAAACACCATACATCACACCTAGGGGTCTCAAACTATCAAATACCCCAACTACAACACTTCAACACACACAAACAACATACATTGTTCAAATCATCATCAAAACCCATAAACTCATCAACAAGCCTAAACATGCATCTCTACCCAATAAACAACTTAAAACTTACTTAAAACACATAAGGAGCTTAAGATCGGCCCTTACCTCTTGAAGATCGAGAGGAAGACGACCTAAACTTGGAGATCCACGAAAATGAGCTCCTGAGTTCCCAAAGCTCCAAAACTTGGTTTAAATGCTCAAAACTTGCAATGTGAGTTTAAAACTCAAGGAAAATGGAAGAGATTTGGAGGAAGAACACTAGATCTGGGGAGAGGGAGGTCGGAAGCTAGCTGTGGCCGAAAATGGGAGAAAGCTCGCCCATTTCGGCTAAGTGACCCTTTTATAGTGGCTGGCCAGGCCACGTTCGGGGGCCGAACTTGCCTCCGCATGCATGCCATGTTCGGCGGCCGAACTTGACATTCGGTGGCCGAACCTGAACTTCCCTCACTCATGCTTTCGGGGGCCTAACGTGCCTCCAAAACGCATGCATGTTCGGCGGCCGAACTTGACTTTCGGCGGCCGAACCTGGGTTTTCCTCCAAAGACTTTTCATGCAAAAACTCATCTAATTTTCATTCTTAAAATCATGAAATACCTTAAAACATTTTATGAAAACATGTTTCTACCCTACTAGAGGCTTTCGACATCGGAGATTCCACCGGACGGTTGGAATTTCGATACCGGAGTCTAGCCGGGTATTACATTCTTCCCCCCTTAAGAACATTCGTCCCCGAATGTTCACCAAACAACACATAACATGGCAAACATATAACATACATATATAGCACATCAACACATAGGGATCTAACCTTAAAAGAGATGAGGGTATTGCTGGAGCATAGACTCCCGTGTCTCCCAAGTGCACTCTTCCAAGTTGTGGTGGTTCCACAGGACTTTCACCATCGGGATTTCCTTGTTTCTCAACTTTCTGATCTGGGTGTCTATGATCCGTACTGGCTGTTCAACATAGGTGAGATCCTCTTGGACCTCCACATCAGGCTCACTAAGAACCTTGCTCGGATCTGACACAAACTTCCTCAACATGGAAACATGGAAAACCGGATGGATTCTCTCCATAGAAGCAGGCAAATCCAGCTTGTACGACACATTCCCAATCTTTTGCAAGATTTCAAAGGGTCCGATGTATCGTGGGGCTAGTTTACCCTTCTTCCCGAAGCGAACCACTCCCTTCATTGGAGACACTTTGAGCAATACCAGGTCCCCCTCCTGAAACTCTATCTGCCTTCTGCGGATGTCTGCATAACTCTTCTGTCTGCTTGCAGCAGTCTTGATTCTCTCTCTGATTATGGGTACCACCCTACTGGTAATCTCTACTAGCTCAGGCCCTGCCAAGGCCTTCTCTCCAACTTCCTCCCAGCAAACAGGTGATCTGCACTTCCTTCCATACAAAGCTTCATATGGAGCCATCCCGATGCTAGCATGATGGCTGTTATTGTAGGCAAACTCCACCAAAGGTAGATGCTGCCTCCAAGAACCGCCAAAATCTAGCACACACATTCTGAGCATATCTTCTATTGTCTGGATGGTCCTTTCTGACTGTCCATCAGTCTGGGGGTGGAAGGCAGTACTGAAATCCAACCTAGTACCCATGGCATTCTGCAGACTCCGCCAAAACCTGGAGGTGAACTGGGGCCCTCTATCTGACACTATCGAAACAGGAACCCCATGCAGCCTGACAATCTCATCCACATACACCTGCGCCAACTTGTCCACCGAGTAGCCACTCCTGACAGGGATGAAGTGAGCAGATTTGGTGAGTCTGTCCACAATCACCCATATGGAGTCCACTCTGTTGGACGTCGCCGGTAACCCTACTACAAAGTCCATAGCTATGTTTTCCCATTTCCATTCTGGAATCGGTAGCGGGTTAAGCATTCCAGCTGGCTTCTGATGTTCCAGCTTCACCCTCTGACACACTTCGCAGGCTGACACGAATTGTGCCACTTCTTTCTTCATCGCTGGCCACCAATAAACTTTCTTCAAATCTTGATACATCTTGGTGGCTCCGGGGTGAATGCTGTATCTTGCATTATGAGCCTCTCTCATAATGTCTCCTTTTAGCCCTATGTCATCTGGTACACATAATCGACTCCCATAGCGGAGGATCCCCTTGTTGTCAAATCTGAACTCATCATTCTTGCCTGACTGAACAGTCCTGGCAATCTTCACTAACTCGGGGTCCTCATGCTGTTTCTGAGCGACTTGCTCTAGGAACACGGGTGTCACTTTCATCTGAGCCAACAAGGCACCTGTACCTGACAACTCTAACTGTAGCCCTTCTTCGATGAGCTTGTAGAACTCCTTTACTACTGGTCTTCGTTCTGCTGTGATGTGGGATAGACTGCCGAGTGATTTCCGGCTTAAGGCATCAGCTACAACATTAGCCTTACCCGGATGATACTGGATTTTGCAATCGTAGTCACTGAGCAGTTCTACCCATCTTCTCTGTCTCAAATTCAAATCTCTTTGACTCAGGATGTACTGCAGGCTCTTATGATCTGTAAAGATCTCACATTTTACCCCATAGAGGTAGTGCCTCCACATCTTGAGTGCAAAGATTACTGCTGCCATCTCCAGGTCGTGTGTGGGGTAATTCAACTCATGCTTCTTCAGCTGCCTAGAAGCATAAGCAATCACCTTCTCATTCTGCATCAGTACACAACCCAGTCCCACATGGGACGCATCACAAAAGACTGTAAAGTCCTCATCACCAGATGGCAGAGCTAAAACTGGTGCCGAAGTCAACCTCTTCTTAAGCTCTTCAAAGCTCCCTTCGCACTGGTCGGTCCACAGAAACTTCTGATTCTTCTTGGTTAACCTGGTCAGAGGAGCTGCTATCTTTGAGAAGTCCTGAACGAACCTCCTGTAGTAACCTGCCAAACCCAAGAAACTTCTAATCTCTGTCACTGAAGTGGGTCTAGGCCAGTTAGCCACAGTTTCTGTCTTCTTGGGGTCCACCTCAATACCATTCTCTGACACTACATGCCCCAAGAACGAAATGCTCCTCAGCCAGAATTCACATTTAGAGAACTTGGCATACAAGCCATGTTCCCTCAAAGTCTGCAAGACCAACCGCAGATGATGGGCATGTTCTTCTGCATTCCTGGAATACACTAAGATATCATCTATGAAGACAATAACGAAGTGATCCAGGTATTGGCTAAATACTCTGTTCATGAGATCCATGAATGCTGCAGGGGCGTTTGTTAACCCGAACGGCATCACTAGGAACTCAAAATGCCCATATCTGGTCCTGAATGCTGTCTTTGGCACATCTTCATCTCTGATCCTCAGCTGATGATACCCAGATCTCAGATCTATTTTGGAGAAACAACCTGCTCCTGCTAGCTGGTCGAATAGATCATCGATCCTAGGCAACGGGTACTTGTTCTTGGTAGTAACCTTGTTCAACTGTCTATAGTCGATACAAAGTCTGAGGGATCCATCCTTCTTTTTCACGAACAACACTGGAGCACCCCAAGGTGAGGCACTCGGTCGGATGAAACCCTTGTCTATCAGCTCTTGCAACTGTTCTTTAAGCTCTTTCAGCTCTGCTGGCGCCATCCTGTAGGGAGGGATAGAGATCGGTCTGGTTCCTGGCATCAATTCTATTTCGAACTCTATCTCCCTAGGAGGCGGTAAACCTGGCAGCTCGTCTGGGAAAACATCTAAGAACTCTCTAACCACAGGCACCGAGGCGGGCTCTCTGACATCTCTGTCTAGCTCTCTCACATGAGCTAGATAACCCTGACAACCCCTCCTGAGCAGCCTACGAGCCTGTAGGTCTGATATCAAACCTCTAGGTGTACTCCCCCTGTCTCCTCTAAAGACAACCTCTGACCCATCCTGACATCTGAACTTAACTACCTTGTCTCTGCAATCCAAGGTAGCACCATGGGTAGATAGCCAATCCATCCCTAGAATGACGTCAAAATCTGTCAAGTCTAGAACCACTAGGTCGGCGGATAGGCATCTTCCCTCTATGAAAACTGGACTGTACTGGCAGACTGTCTCTGCCGCTGACGGGTCACATTTGGGTCCGCTGACCCATAGGGGACACTCTAACCCAGAGACCATCAAACCCAACCTCTCGACCGCTCTTGGAGAAACAAAAGAATGGGATGCACCCGGGTCCATTAAGGCATAAACATCTGAACAACCAATGATGATATTACCTAACACCACGGTGTTGGATGCGTTTGCCTCCTGTTGCGTCATTGTGAAGATCCGTGCTGGAGCTGACGGACCTTCTCCTCTGTAAACTGATGAAGAAGAGGTTGACCCTCTCCCTCGGCCTCTGCCACTAGCCTGTGTTGCGGCTGAAGCTGCTGGCTGTGCTACGCTACCCGAAGTTTTCTGCTGGGGCTGTGCCGTAGGAACTGCTCTCGGACACTCCCAAGACATGTGTCCCTCTTGCCCACACCTGTAGCAGGCTGTCGTCCCAAACCGGCATACTCCCCTGTGTAGCTTACCACACCTTGCACACACTGCATTATCAGCACCAGAGCTTGAGCCACCTCCTAATCCCAGACCTGATTTGATCTTGCTCCAGAACTTATTCTTCTTTAGTTTCTTAGTGGTACTGCCCCACTTCTTACTAGCTGAACTCAAGGATGAAGGGTCTATCCTTCCCCCACCTGGGGTCTTAGAACCAGAAGGCTGTGCCACTGACTGCTTGACTTTTCCCTCTATTACGACACTAGCCTCCATTCTCCTGGCCATGTCTATAATGGTATGGAAACTTTCTCTATCAGCTGACTGAATCAAAGAGGAATACCTGGAATTGAGCCTCATGATATACCTCCTCGACTTCTTTGGATCTGTGTCCAGATGTTGCCCAGCAAACGGCAACAACTCTAAGAATCTATCGGTGTACTCATCGACACCCATCTCATCTGTCTGCTTCAGCTGTTCAAACTCAATCACCTTCAGCTCCCTGGAACTGTCAGGGAAAGCCCATCCTGCGAACTCATTCGCAAACTCCTCCCATGACAAACTGTCCACCTTTGGTTTCACATAGTTCTTGAACCACTCTCGTGCCTTCTTGCATTTCAGAGTGAAACCAGCCATCTGAATGGCTCTACTGTCATCAGCCCCTATCTCATCTATAATTGTTTTGACCTTCTCCAGGTACACAAACGGATCATCACCGGTATCAAACTGGGGAGCACCCAACTTCATATAGTCGGTCATCTTAACCTTGCTCCCTCCAGATGAGGTAGGTTGAGGTCTTTGGTTTTCTGTAACTGCGGTTTCTGCTGGTGGTGGAGGTGCAGCATCCCCTGGGATAGGGTTTGCTGTGCCTGGATGGAAGGATGGAGGTGGGTACATAGGGTACTGTGGATACTGTGGGTAGAAAGGTGGGTATGGCATGTGAGAAGGGTAAGGATTAAAACTGGGGTAATCCGATGTACCTCCCATCGAATACCCGGGGTATGGTGAAAAAGGTGGGTACTGGGGTGGTGGAACAAACCCCGAGGCCTGAGTGCCTCCCTGAGACTCACCCATGCCCTCTTCTGGCATGCTCACACCAAGACTACCATCCCTCCTCTGGTCCACATCCATCTCTTCTCCCACATCCACTGACCTGCCTCCTTGAACCGTTCCTCTTACTGATCTGTTTCTACCCAGATCCAGAGATCTTCTGGGGTCTCCCACTGCTCTGTCCCTGCTGGACCTACTTGACATTGCCCTTGGCAATGCTGGAGGACGGGCGCTCGTGCTCTCATCCTCCGGTGGTACTCTAGTCAATCTAGCTGATCGACGAGTTCCTCGCATTCTGTTTACTGAAAAACAGCACAGATAATAAAACATTAGCATCCAATGGTTCATGTGGAAACACATGAACCCACATCATATACATAGCATATCACATGGCATATCATACTTTCATTCTAGACAGGACTCTACATCCTATCCTAGTGGACATGATTTCCTATTGTGCTTGACTTTCTATCACATCTATGAGCCCGACACTCTAGGTCCGACCATATGAACCTGGCTTTGATACCACTCTGTAACGACCCGGAAACCGGACCGCTACCGGCGCTAGGATTCAGGTCGGCTTAAGGCCGCCAGAACCCGTAGCAAGCCAAACATACATCCTGTGAACCTGTTTAATCCCATACATGGTCAACAACATACATAAAAATTAAAAACTTTCCTTTCATTCAAGCATTTCTTTACCAAGCCTAGCCTGTGCATGCACAAACATAACATAAACCTCTCATTGGAGTCCTCATCAATTACTCCAATGAGGTAACCTAACATAAGCTTGGATTACATAGGCATCATAAAAACATTATATCTCATACAAGACCATGTGTACAGGGAATACAACAGACTCTAGTCAAGCACATTATTAAACTTACATTACATTACATCTCATACTTTTACATTTACAACAAACCATGTCCACAGCTAAGCTATTATATAAACTTCTCTTACTCTGCTGACTTCTCTATCTACTCTGCACCTGCAAGACTGGGGTTAGGGGAGAGGGGGTGAGCTATAAAGCCCAATGAGCAGAAACTAAAAACATTTGCTTTAATTCCTCCATTTTTAGGTATATTATTATTCATTTTATTATTTTTATAATTCCTCCATTTTTAGGTATATTATTATTCATTTTATTATTTAACTTTTTCTTTCTTTTTCTTATTCATGCTTTCATGAAATGCAACACATCACAGCTAATCACATAAAGGATGGTATTGTCACCATTAGTCCTCAACATCTCCAAATGCCAGGGGCGTAGAATGGGCCTCACTGGTCTTTTCTCTTAACTTAGTCCAGGGGCGTAGAATGGGCCTCACTGGTTTTCCATAACATATCATCATAGCATAACATCAGAGGACTATGGATCACCCAACAACCATCCACATCAACATCAATTTATGCAATGCAGCATATTCGTGAATTCTAATGCAAACATCCTGAAATATCGCATGGCATAATGATGCATGGGCAATGCTTTATGATTCATTTATTTATTCATTTACTTTACTTTAAAACTTAAGGGATTGTTCCACTCACCTGGTGACTGAAACTTTAGCAACGAATTCTGAACGACTATCTCACAACCGGGGGTCTCGGTTCCTCGGGTCCGAACCTACACAGGTGGACTCAAATGAGGCACCAAACAACAAGAACATAACTCTAAACATACCCCCAAAAACCTCCTAAAAACACCTCAAAACATTCCTAGGAAGCATGCAAGAAAAGGCTGGACAGGGCACTTTCGGCGGCACCTTCGGCGGCCAGAAGTCCCTCCAGAGCCGAAAGTCAGGCAGGTTCGGCGGCACCTTCGGCGGCCGAAACTCCCAGACAGAGGCGAAACTCATGCATGTTCGGCGGCACCTTCGGCGGCCGAAAGTCTCGGACAGAGCCGAAACTCCAACTTTCGGGGGCAAGCTTTGGCAGCCTAAAGCTGCCTCTCAAGCCATGTTCGGCGGCCGAAAGTGCCTTCGGCTGCCGAACCTGGTTTCTGCCAAAGGGCAGAAACTTTGGCTCCTCTATGCACATTTGCCTCCCAACTCTCAAATCATGCATAAACTTGTTCTAAAACATGCATAAACACCATACATCACACCTAGGGGTCTCAAACTATCAAATACCCCAACTACAACACTTCAACACACACAAACAACATACATTGTTCAAATCATCATCAAAACCCATAAACTCATCAACAAGCCTAAACATGCATCTCTACCCAATAAACAACTTAAAACTTACTTAAAACACATAAGGAGCTTAAGATCGGCCCTTACCTCTTGAAGATCGAGAGGAAGACGACCTAAACTTGGAGATCCACGAAAATGAGCTCCTGAGTTCCCAAAGCTCCAAAACTTGGTTTAAATGTTCAAAACTTACAATGTGAGTTTAAAACTCAAGGAAAATGGAAGAGATTTGGAGGAAGAACACTAGATCTGGGGAGAGGGAGGTCGGAAGCTAGCTGTGGCCGAAAATGGGAGAAAGCTCGCCCATTTCGGCTAAGTGACCCTTTTATAGTGGCTGGCCAGGCCACGTTCGGGGGCCGAACTTGCCTCCGCATGCATGCCATGTTCGGCGGCCGAACTTGACATTCGGTGGCCGAACCTGAACTTCCCTCACTCATGCTTTCGGGGGCCTAACGTGCCTCCAAAACGCATGCATGTTCGGCGGCCGAACTTGACTTTCGGCGGCCGAACCTGGGTTTTCCTCCAAAGACTTTTCATGCAAAAACTCATCTAATTTTCATTCTTAAAATCATGAAATACCTTAAAACATTTTATGAAAACATGTTTCTACCCTACTAGAGGCTTCCGACATCGGAGATTCCACCGGAGGGTTGGAATTTCGATACCGGAGTCTAGCCGGGTATTACATATCCAGTCCATGGCCTTTCTCACAATGGGGAATCGACATCCTAGGACCTTTCCCCAAGACTACGGGGCAAAGGAAATTCGAGGTGGTAGCTGTAGAATACTTCTCGAAATGGCCAGAAGCAGAAGCAATAGCCACAATCACGGCTCGCAAGATGATAGATTTCGTATGGGGACATATCATCTGCAGATTTGGCATACCTAGAGTACTTATCTCAGACAACGGCAGACAATTTGACTGTAGCATTTTCAGATCTTTCACGACGAACATGGGCATATGGCATAAGTTCTCCTCCGTTGCTCATCCTCAGACTAATGGCCAAACAGAAGTCACTAACAGAGCTATCCTTCAAGGATTAAAGAAACGGCTGGATGGCGCAAAGGAGAATTGGGTAGAAGAACTCAATAGCATACTATGGGCACTCCGAACCACTCCCAGAGCGCCCACTAAAGAAACACCGTTTGCACTTGCCTATGGCACAGAAGCCGTAGTCCCAGTTGAATTGCAGATCCCCACTCATCGAGTCCAATTCGTTAGTGAGAATGCTAATGAGGATAAGTTAAGAAGCAACCTGGATGCTCTTGAGGAAGTCAGGGAAGAAGCCCAAGTCCGAACTGCCGCTTATCAACAACGAGCAGCAAGATATTACAACCAAAAGGTCAGAGAAAGAAGCTTAAAAGTGGGAGATCTGACCTTAAGAAACCTGGAAGCTACAGGAAAAAGAGCGGCCGCGGGCAAGTTAGCACCGACCTGGGAAGGTCCTTTCAAGGTGACAAAAGTGGTCAAGTCAGGGGTATACCGAATCGAAGATATGCAAGGAAACCCCGAGCCCCACGCTTGGAACATCCAGCACCTAAAGAGGTATTTCCCTTGAAGTATTTGTAAAGAAAAACATTGTATTTTGACAAATATGAGTAAATAAAGTTGTCTACACAATATGATTGTCTTTATGAATAATATTCTTCCATGAAAAAGAAAGAACAGGGCTCAGAAAGATCCCTTGAAAAAACAAGACCTCAGTTAGGTCCAAAACCAGCTGAGATGACGAAGCGACAGTAAATGAGCCCGAATCTTATGCAAAACCTCAAAGAGGTACAAAAAACTGCCGGCGGGGCCCCGAGGTCACCCCGGAACGGCCGGTGAGGATCATAAAGATGCCTCCCGGAGCATGAAGACCGGGATCCCCTAGAACTCCCGGGTAAACAAAGAAGACCGGGATCCCCCAGAACTCCCGGGAAAACAAAACAAAACAAACATCCGGCGGGCCCCGAGGTCACCCCGGAACAAAAGCAAACAGGATCCCGTAAGATCTCCTAAAACAAAAAAACAATCGGTGGGGCCCCGAGGTCACCACGGAACCGCCGGTGAGGATCATAAAGATGCCTCCCGGAGCATGAAGACCGGGATCCCCTAGAACTCCCGGGTAAACAAAGAAGACCGGGATCCCCCAGAACTCCCGGGAAAACAAAACAAAACAAAAAACAGCCGGCGGGGCCCCGAGGTCACCCCGGAACGGCCGGTGAGGATCATAAAGATGCCTCCCGGAGCATGAAGACCGGGATCCCCTAGAACTCCCGGGTAAACAAAGAAGACCGGGATCCCCCAGAACTCACGGGAAAATAAAACAAAACAAAAAACAGCCGGCGGGGCCCCGAGGTCACCCCGGAACAAAAACAGCCAGGATCTCGTAAGATCTCCTGAAAACAAAAATGGTCGGTGAGGGGCTTAAAAGCCTCCCGAAATGAAAATTTTCCATGCAGGGACAAACTCATAAAAACACAGTTCCGACCTCAAAAAAGAAAGGAGCCCAGAGCTACCAAGGCAAAATCAGGTTCCGACCTCCTGAAGAGGTTCAAGGCACAATAGCCAAGAAGCGCCAACTTCGAAACAGACACTATTGCTAAAAGATTGGCTATCGGGCAAAATGTCGAGCTCTCAGCTCGGATAGACTTGCATCCTCAAAAGCCCAAGGTATGAAGGCCAAAAACAAAAGGCCGGGCTCCCTCTTTCAAAAAGCTCATAAACGAAGAAACCTGCAAGAGGATAAATGAAGGAGAAAAGGACCATACTCCAAAATCAGTTTATCGGGAACAAACATCCAAATTCACAACCAAGAAGAAAAGGCTAAAAGCAAAAAACAGACACGCTAGTCGCCATCAAAAGGTATGAGATTTGATCTCTCAGACTATTAGCTAAAAGCTGAGTACGCAACTCCAGAGTAATCCAGAGCTTATGAATAAGAGTACATAGTGTACAAATATGAGAAAAAATATATTAGAGTACTTTGAGGAAAAAGAAAACTGATATTTCATTACAAATAACTATTACAAATTATCCTTCTGACGAAGTGGGGGGATAAATAGTCCTTAAAGGACTTACATTAGTAAGAACACCCTCGCCTACATTATTTCTACTGGCAGTCACATCTGAAGGAAGCTCGGAATTCCTTGGATCAGAGCCCTCAACGTTTACAACAGGAGCTATCTCTGACTCAAGGTGGGGATCCTCCTTCTCAGAGTTAGTGTCATCTTTCCCTGACTCAGGGACTTCCACGTCCTCCCCCTCTAGCTCGGACTCTTCCGAAGAAGACTCAGCTGGCCGGCATATGTTCCTCCGGCAATCTCCTCGGGGCATAGGGAAATCATCCTCCCCATACAACACTGGCTCGCCATCTGAGTCCGCTTCGTACTTGCGAAGCTCGGCCAAAGGAGTATCAGGAGCATGTCTGGCTTCTCTTAAACCGCGATTATAGCCGGTCACATACATACGGAAGGCTTTCTTAAGAATAGCCACTTTCATTTCACCAGAAGCCTTAAATTCATCAAGATGTGCTCCACAGGCCTCAGCTACAAATTCCTTAAGCTCAGAAGAGTCCTTATAGTCCTGGAGGTGAGCCTCACAGGCCTGCTCGATCTTCCTTTTCAGCTCATCAGACTCCTGGTATTCCGCTATGCATTGCTCACGCACCAGCTGAGATTTGTCTTCAAAATGCTTTACTACCTTAAGCAGGGCTAAACACTTACGCTCCAAGGTCCTGACTTCATGGCTGAGTTGCTGGTAGCGAAGGTTGAACTCTTCAGCCGATGAAGCCAGGTCTCTGATACGATCAGAGCTCGTACTCAACTCCTGCTCAAGGACCTCCATCCGAGCTAGGGCTTTTTCCTTCTGAGTTTTCACTTCATTGAGATGAGCCTCAAGTCCTTCAAAATCAGCCTTTAAAGCATCACATTGACGCTGGACCTCAGCTTTCTGGCTCACAGCCTCATTTCTCTCTTGAAGAGCCTGTGTCATAGAGGACAGCTGCTTCAAAACTTCTTCACAACGAACCTCCATCGCAGCTGCCCTCTCATCAGACATTTTGAGAACCTTACGAGTCTGAGACAGCTCTACTTCTAAAGACTCGGTATGCTTTGCTGTCTCAGCCGCCTTCTTATCAGCCTTTTTAAGGGCCTCTAGCGCAGAGTGCAACTTCACCTGGAGGGACTGCATTTGCTCCCGAGCAGCTACCAGATTACCCCTCGCATCACTGGTTGCAGACAGATTTTCCTCCAGACGTGCCTCTTCAATTCAGCGGTCTACAGACTCCCGAAGAGAGCGATCACGAGCATCTACCTCCATAAAGAGGCCCGTCACCTAAAAAGGAAGAACAACTGTCAGAAAAAGAAACGAAGCAAACCTAAAGAGAGGTAAACAAAAAACAAAAATAACTTACCATAAGAAGCATCTCTCTAATCGAAGACCCGAGCTCCTCACGAGAGCGAGATCGGAAGGACACTTGTTCCTTGGTAGAACTGGCTAAGAGACCAGTCAGGGCAAGAAGACGAGGATCTGAAGCCTCTGTGATTCCACCGAATATTCGCTCCTTGAGAAATTCGGCGACAGCACTGGTCGAAGACTCGGAGGTAATGTCCGACGTGTTCAGAACGTTGTCAGAAGAAGACAACGGAGGCTCGGCAGCAACACTTTTCCCCTTCCCAATGGAAGGAAGGGCTGGAGAAGTTCCTGCGGTAGCCCTGGACTTCTTCCGAGCAGGAGACGGAGCAGATGTTCTAGGAGAGGCTGGGCGCTTGTCCCCGGTCTTTGATGGAATGCCCTCAGAACCATCAGGTTCAGTCCTCACAGGGGCAGAGACATCTTGGGTAGAAAACTTTGGAATTGGGTCCTCTATAAGGACGATCTCCAGCCCTGTCCCAGAGGCCTCTTTGTCTTTAGTAACAGGGGACTTAGATTTTTCCCCTGACACCCCTCCAGGAGAACGGGCAATATCCTGCTCCACTTGTTCAGCACCTTGGGTCTGCTCCACAATAGCTAGGGAGGCTTCCCTCACGACCTCCGAGGAGGCTGGGGCAGACCTAGACCCTTCAGCAGGCCTAAGAGTTGAGCTCGACCCACCACGGCTAGATGGCTTGGTGCTGCGGGAGCTCGGCTTCGAAGATCTAGAAGAAACCTTGGCGGGAAGTCGGCTAACCTTCTTGGAGGAAGCAGCTTGAACCATCTCCGCAGCAATCTCAGTCACTGAACGCCCATCCCCAAAAGCGTCAAAAATCGCATGCATATTGTCCCGAGATAGGACAAAGTTCTTGGGAAACTTGGTGTCATCCATCTTTACCTCAGAAGCTACAAAAAACACGAAAGTACAAAGAGTCAGCATATCTTCTGATATTACGGACAAAGAAGAAACAGAATAATTGGACAAGGCACTATACCCGTGTCCCGGATATCCCTAAGATTGGACACGAACATACACTTCTCGACGTCATACTTCTTCTCAACAGAAGTCAGTCGAAGCAGCCCCACCTGCTCAATAAGACTCAATTGGGGCAACTCGTTGCACCCCGGAAAGACCTCCCCCCAACTTAGATCCACCTCCCACGTTCTGGCATACTCTAATTTCAGCTCCGCCACAAGGAAATTCTCTACCCATCCCTTTATAGAATCCTTATAGCCTGTGAGAAAAGATAACCCCCTACGGGGGGAAAAGTAATAGAAGTTTTGAACCGCCTTAACCAGGCGGAAAAAAGTAACGAACAGACAGGCCGTGGGTGTAAAACCCCAACCCAGGCAGATAGACTCAAAACAGGACATGAACAAAATGGAGTTTGGGGATAACATCCGAGGAGTCACCCCGAAATACTCAAAGACCTCAATAAAGAAAGGGGTAAAAGGAAACGGTAGACCGAATTCTCTCTGCTTCAAGAAAAACACTATACGACGACCCTCTTGAGGATCCACCAAACCCGAAGGGGGAGGGTAAGGAAGGACTATCCTTTCATTTGGAAAAGGCGCTCGAATCAGATACAGAGGAGTATCTAAGAGCCTCCGGGAAATGTACTTAGTTATGTTGGAAGGAGTAATATGCGACTCAATGTCAACAACATCAGGAAGCTCTGAAAGGGCCATGGAAGAACAAGGAAGCGTACCTGAAAATGCAATAAAGTGAAAAAAGCAGAAGGAGTTGCAGGGAGACAGAGAGCAGAAAAGAGCTAGTTTCTTCAGAAGACAGAAGGAATTCAAAATGAAAGGCAATAATGAGATGAAACGTTGATCTGAACAGTTTTGTCTTGGAGCGGCGCGATCATTAATTACCCTCGAAGTTTACCCTCTCAACGGTTATATAATAACCAGCGAGAAGGTAAAGGGGCAAAAGGATGATCGCTGGGCTTCTCCACATCCGTCAAGGGCCAAGTCCACAATGACAGCCCATCTACATAAGCCCATTTGCCATCCACATAATACAAGCCCAACTCGTCAGTCACAGTAACTCAACTTGCCAGATTCACCACTTCACCACTTCCACGGTAAATACCAAGGAAATAGAGGGGCAAGTCATGAAAAGACTCAAAAGTATAAACAGGTGGGAGCATGATAAAAGTCAGACCTGCTTCTCACTTAAAAAGTTATAAGATTTGATTCGATTGTTATTGAACAAATGCTGCGAGATCGGAGGCAACAAGGGCACCTCGGAAACATACAGAGCTAAGGGCTCAGAGTTCAACTTATGAAATAACAGTAGAGCTCACAGGTCGGCATTCTAGCTCGAAAAAAGTAAACTGAAATAGAGCTCACAGGTCGGTCAGTCCAGTTCGGAAAACGTAACTTAAGAGCTTAGCTGACTAAAGAGATTCAAAGCTCAACCCATCGAGTAAAGACAGAGCTCACAGGTCTGTAAGTCCAGCTCGGAAAGAGTAACGCGAAAGCTCAGTTGGCTAAGTGGATCCGGAGTTCAGATCATTGATCAAAAGCAAAAGCTCACGAATACGGTCAGTTCAGCTCGGAAAAAACAAAATTTAGTTGGCTAAGGCTTTGAAGAAAGCAGTATCAGTACTCCATCCACGACAAAGAAAAGAACAAGCTCAAGTATGAACGAAAAACAAGAATTTCATTAAAAGAAAAGTACATTACAGAATGGAAGACTATCCTTGAAAGGATTTACATGTCCGGGCCTACAGAATGGAAAACTATCCTTAAAGGATTTACATGTCCGGGCCTACAGAATGGAAGACTATCCTTAAAGGATTTACATGTCCGGATACTTCACCATCTACGATTACATCGTCATCACCTACCTCACTACTCTAATCTTCAGCTCGGAGGAACTCTCGCAGCTCAGAATGTGAGTTTGGCAGAAAAGGCCAAGATCTGTCTCGCTATTATAGGGGAATTGAACAAGTTGATTCCCATAAGTATTTCTCACTGTTCCCCTATAATAGGTCGACACCCTGATTGCCCAGATGTGATTCACGATACATAAGGACAGGATATAATATCCGAGCTTGTCCGTATGTACCATGAAAACACGGGCTTTCTAGTTACGGCTCCAAGGAGATCGCTGAGCATACATTCGAAGGTATCGCCAGAAGCTTGACTGAGTACAGCAGATCTCAGCCTCGCATAATACTGGTACTTCACACCAAAGGGAACAATAAGTTGAGCATTTTCACCACTTCCATTTATATCAAAAGCAGATAACAGGGGCATCGGGGAAATTTCCTTGTCTCTCCCGAAGAAAGGTAAAATTAGAGCAAACCCCTCAACACCCCAGAACCTCTTCGAAATCCGGACAACAAGCAAAGGAGGAGGCCGGCCAGACGACCTGGGTGAAATAGTTCCAGCGACTTGCCAAATGGTCTCAATCGTCGACCTCCCTACCAGAAGGACCTCCAAAACAACGCTCAGACTCTTTAGAGGTAACCTCCAATTTTTAAAAATTTTGAGCTGACCCATTTTTATCTCAGGTACTGCAAAAAGTTTCAAAACAGAGACAGGTCAGAACAATTTTCTATCAAGATGATAAAGGCAAGATTAAAGCAAATCTATGGAGTAACAAAGCAATACAAACACAAGCTCACCTCCAGCCATTTGAAGAAGGCGTCAAATGGATCCTTCGCAGATCAATACAGGACAATCTCGTCGGAAGAAGGAAGCAGACAGAAAACTGGAAACGGAAGAATCCCTTATTCCAACAGAGGGTTCAAGAATGAAGAAAAGCTGGCATTGATATATACCCGGAAGTCTGAGGCCCTAGCACAAGATAGAGTTATATGAGACTCTAAGCTAGCAATGACAGATGTTCATGGGAAAGGAAAGAAAGGACATGTCCAGATAATGACGACAAGAAAGCAAAGGTAACAGAGGACACGGAGAATAGAGAAAAGCCAGAAAGGGGAAAAAGCAAATAAGATTCAAAAACTGCGCAATGACAGAAAGATGAAAGGATGTTATGAAGGCATCTGAACACGAACAGACGCGGTCATAATGGTTCTTGATATTCCCCCCCTCGGCAGTTGAAAGCAATAACTACCGAGAAGGTGAAGGGGCAATTGATGACCACTGGATTTCTTTACCCCGGTCCTGGGCCTTGACCACAGCCAAAGGCCCAACCCATTCATCCTTCAAGGCCGGTCTCGATCAAGCTTCTTCACTCAGATCGGTCCAGCCCACGCGAAGCAGGTCCTCTCCTCTTGGGCCCAGCGTCCGGCCCAGCTCTCGGCCCAGCCCAGTATCCAGAGCCCTACTCAGACAGCCTGGCAGATCCGCTCGAACGTACGCACGAGGAGAATCAGAGGCCGTTACGCATGGAGCAGGCGGCTGATACCCTCGTACACCCGAATCTGTATGTCAGAGACGCGTGTCCCAATCACGGAGAGGCCTTTACACGTCACCAGTAAGCAAAGCGAAATGGATAAAAGGGGAGTTCTCTCCCCAGGTAACATAGGTTTTTTTTTAAGATTATTTTTCAATACAAAAACCCTTGTAAAACCCTTGTAAAACCCTATTCTATTAGATCTCAGATCATCAGAACAAATCACCTATAAGAAGTGTCCAAGACATGACTCCATATTAAGCGTGGCATAGAAGACTCGCGAGCGTTCATCATATATGGTTGCATTGCATATGCCAAAAATCAAAGTTGATTGAATTTTAAAAAAGAAATTTAAATTGAATACTCATAAAAATTATCGTCGAAAATTATTCAATTATTAAGATAAAAAAAATTACTATGTATTCGGAGGTAAAAGCTCATTTGTACACTTAATCATTAAAAAAAATAAAAATTTTATATTATATATAATTTTATTATATTTTAAGTAATTTATTTTTAAAATTTTAAATTAATGTTATAATTTAATTAAATGAGTGTATAGATATATGCATAGTAAAATTTCTCATAAAATAAAAACGGAACACGGCTGACCAATTCGGACCCGACGGTGTAGGAAATCGAGCCAGAGACGTTTTGCACACGAATTGAGGGCATGCTTTGACCTATTGAAACGACTAGACTGTGTAATAGACTGGACCATAAAACTCTGTTTCTCACGCGCTTGTCAACTTGTAAATATGGAAAATATTTGGATCACGTGGATTTAGCCATTTAGGTTTTATTCCTAGAAGTATTGTGGGAATCTGATATTATTTTTATCCAATAACGAAAATTTTCTTTTAAAATTAAGAATAAGACTTGCTTTCAAAAAAAAAAAAAGACTTGTTTTTAAAAATGTTAAATAAGACATTGTTTATCTATTTTTTTTCCTCAATCTATTTGACTTTTTAATAATAATTTATTAATAATAACGAAAATTTTCTTTTAAAAATAAAAATAAGACTTAAAAATGGAAATCGATGGTCATTCTAAAAGAAGATATGGAAAAACGTTGACGCAACCGATTCACGAAAAAATTAGATGGAATGATAAAAGTATTTTATAAAAATTATTTTTAATAATTATCTTTGAATTTGTCATTAATAATTAAATTTTTAAAAATTAAAAGACATTAATTTTATATAATTTAAAAATTAAATAGCAATTTATTCAGAAAAAAGAAATTACTAATTTTATTAGTCCAACGGGGCAAAATCAACAATTACATTTCATAAATTAAAGAACATCCCATTCAATCTCCACTGCACATGAAGATTGTAAATTATAATTGATAGAGAAGCAAAGATCCCTTTCACCACCCCGACATCCTTGCCCCCCTGCAAATTTTAGTTCAATTATTACAAACATGCCTGCGCTGAGACATCCTACGATTTTTTTTTACATATAATTAATTTGAACTGATGTTGAAGTCGAGATCTGTGAAGACGACTCCGAGTTTTTCCTATAAATTTTCTTCTTTAATTACTATTCCACAGCCGCCTTAAAAACTCGCCCTCTTCAACGACGTAATGGTGATGGAAGACCCCAACGCCGATGATCCAACTTCAATTTCAAACGAATCGTATCGTCGAAATAATTCAACCACGAAAAGTCTTGAGATAAATACCACGAAATCTTTACCCGCGCACTGTTTGTTTCCCACCGTTGGATGCTCTGTCTCTGGTCCGTTTGACCACAGCACGTGCTTCAATAACTTTTCTCCGTCGCCGACGAATCGATCCGGAATGTACTCATCGGGTCTGTCGAATATTTTCGGATCTCTCGTCGCGAATGGTTGGTACCCGAATATCATTTCACCTTCTTTTACTTCAAAAGCTGCGTCGTGACTCTCGATGACCAAATCACGCTTTGCTTTCCCGTACTGTGCTGGTACCGGCGGTTCGATACGGAATGCTTCGTACACAGCGGATTTCATCAGTGGCATCTGTTCCAGAGAAGCCATCGTGATCTGTCCTCCGTTGGATTTAAGGACTGATCTGATCTCTTGGGCTAATTGGGTATGAAGCTTCACTCCTGCACGACCGATCCACTTGAGTATGTTCGGGAAAAAGATCTTAAGGCCTCCGAAGGTGTTAAAGCAAGTGGCAAAAAGGATATTGTGACAAGCTTCTTCTCGCGAGAGACCCATCTTCTCAGCCTCGTCAAGGAGGGATCCGGCGGAGGAGTAGAAGTAATCGTAGAGTCGCTGGTAATCTTTTTTGACGAGCTGAGGAGGTAGCCGGAAGGTGTGGATGGTGGGTTCTTCAATAAACGCAGGAAGGCCAAGTGTGAGTATCGGAGCAAGTTGAAACAGTACCCATTTAGCTATCAGAGAAGGTCCATCAGTCCCAACTTTAGTATTCACAGGGTCTACACCGAAGTAACACCGGCCCAAGAAGCTAAACGCCGCTTGCTCGCCGGGATCGTTGAAACCGACTTTACCCTTTGACGCAAGATCCTTCTCCAAGCTCTCAAACAGCCCGGTATAAGTTGAACTGAACTCAGGGATTACATGATCCCGGCGAGCCTTCAAGAGATAGAACAAGAAGTTCTTGAGTTGGGTATGCTTCGGCTCGGACGGGTCAAGATAAGAGAGAATTCTGTAGCCGCCGGTGAGATCTGTGGAGGGCATGAAAGTACCAGTGAAAAGATCTTTCTTTTCGACCTTAGTTACATCGAAAAGAACAGAAAAGCTCTTCCCATCAAGCAAAACGACCACGTGTGGATTGGAAGCTATGAGAGGACCAGGAGGCATATTGGCCCTGAACACCGTTGACTGGTACTTTTGAGCTCTAGATTTGAAGTACTCTTCTTTCCCTTGATTGTAAAAATAATCAAGTCGATCTTTGATGGGTCCGATAAAAGGGAGGCCATAATCGCCGGGGATTTTGCGAAGAGGGAGTTTGGAAGGTTCAACTGGGGAAACAGACGGCGGTGAGGCAGCAATAGATGGTTTATCAGAAATAGAGGCTTTGATTGGCAAGACAAAGGATCTTCGAGAGGAGGGCTTAGATGAGCTTCTGAGAGGCTGGAATTGAGATTGGAGGTAAGGAGAAGGGAGGGCTGAGGAAGCCATGAGGATGGTGGCGAAGTAGAAGCTGACGGTGCTGCGTTGCAGAGATATTGGAGATACAATTGGGAGATTTTGGTTATGGGAATAAGAGGCAGAAAATTAAATAATGTGGTGAGCGAGTGGTGGGGGTGAGGGTCTATGATTATTTATAGTGGTGGGGAGCATTGCCCTTCAAAAAGCTTCTTTTGCTCTGATACAGAATCGTGAAAGACATGCATTATTTTTGTTTTTTTCTCAAAAAAATTAAGACTTGAAAAAAAACACACGGTAATCGATATTAAAAAAAATAAAAAAAATTATAATTTAAACACTAAATATTATTGTTATTAACATTTTTATAATTTTAAAAAATCATTAAAATTTTTTTTTCTTTCATAAATAAAATAATTCTTTCATCTTTTTTCTGTTAAAATTAAATAAAAGATAAAAAAATAAAATTTTTTAAATTTAATTTTACACTAAAATAAAATTATTTATTTAATTCTTAAATATTATTATTATTAATAAGTTAGTCTTTATATTTTTAAAAATCTATTAAAATATTTTTATCTTTCTTTATATCTATTAAAATATTTTTATTTTTTCTTATACCTATTAAAATATTCTTATCTTTTCGTATATCTATTAAAATATTATTCTCATTTTTTTTTCATCAAAGAAATATTCTTTCTTCCTCCTCCTGCTTAAAAAAAAGAAAAAAAAGAGAAGAATATGATGATGATGAAGGAGAATAAGAAGAAAAAAAAGAAGGAGAAAAAGAAGGAGAAGAAAAAGATGATGAAGAAAAAAAAAGAAGAATAAGAATTTACTCCTCCTCCTTAAAGAAGAAGAATAAAAAAAAAATCGAAAAAGAACCAAAGGATAAGAGAATGAGGAAAAATCAATGAAGAATAAAAAAGAGGAGGAGAAAAAATCAATGAAGACGGAGGAGTAGGAAAAATCAATAATAAGGAGGAGGAGGAAAAATAAATGAGGAGGAGGAGGAGAATGAGGGTAATTTAGTATTTTGCTATATTTTTAACTGTAAAAATAAATGAAATAACTATTTTATTGACGAAAAAAAAAATTTTAATTAAGTTTTTAAAAATACATGAACTGTCTTGTTAATAATAATAATACTCAATAATTAAATTATAAATTTCTTAAAAAAATATAAGTGTCTCATTTTGCACCCACGGTATATGTAAAAATAAATAAATAAAACTTTATACTTATATTTAAAATTTGCATACAACGAATTTAAGCAAAAATTGTACCAATTTTTATAAAAAGATTTTCTAGATAATGAATCAATTATTCAGTTATTGACTATATTCCTTCCCAACATGCTATTCAGTACTATCCATTAAATTAGATAACTAAAATATTTTTTTAATTAATCATATAAGACATGGTGAAATAAATTTAATAAGAAAAAAAAAGATAAAACTTCTCTTAAATTTTAAATTTGTTTTAAAGATACTATAGAGATTTCCTCAATATACTAATTTAATTTGTGGTAAATTATTTTTTTTATTATGGGCTCTAAATAATTTATAATATGTTTATAAAATATGACCAAGTTGTCTTAGATTTTTTTTAATTGCATATAAGGCATGTTGTTGAGGAGTAAATTTGTGGTAGTTGTGGGTTTATTATTTAGATCATATTATATTGATAAAGAGATATAAATATATGTAAATTTAGTTAAATTTTAATATAAATTTTGATTATATTCCATTATATTATCAACAATTAAATCAGTTGAAGCTAAGAGACTGCATTTAGTGGTAAGTGTATCTAAATAAATCCGAGAAATTTTAAATTTTACTTTTTTAATTTCCGATCCTCGTTTAAAAAAACGTATTGATAAGTTTATTCAATAATTAATATTAAATTTTTTCATGTTAGTTTTTTTTTAATGAAAAAAATATAACATTTTAAATATAACTGATAAATTACATAATATTTTCATTATATATAAAAAAAAAAAATATCTCATCAATATGCATATGTAGAGATCGTAATTCAAAGACCTCATCCACTAGCAAAGCTATCTTGTAAACGGTAAAAGTGTCAAATTTATCACCGATTTTTATTTTTTGATTAAATAAAAATTATGTGGACTATTATTAAAAAGTTAAATATATTTAAATAAAATTAAATAGATTAAGTAGAGCGTGATTTAAATTTTTAAATTTTGGTAAGTGACAATTTTATTTAATTTTTTAATAATAAATTCAAACTAAATTAATAATGTGATCGAGGTGGAACTGTGCTATAATTGGCTAAATTTGTAAAAAAGAAAATTTGAGGCGCTGGATACTTATGACAGCTATTCCAACTCAAGATAAAGAGAATTACGAGTATAATATTTAGAATTCAGAATAGTAGCGTAAGAGAATAGCGCATATTTACCTTTATGATTTTTCTATTTGTAAGAAAAATAGAGATAAGTATAGAATTTTTTAATAATCAGACGATAAGCAGTCGGCTGTCCGATAAAAAATATCGACAGCAAATAAGTCAATCATCCTGCTATAACATGTATAATATGAATATATTGGACTATATTTGATAACAATTACTTTATATCGAGACTCGACCTATCTAAATAAGGGTTTTTCTAATGATGAATTGAATGTTATGGTGTTTCGATCTTATTTTTTTATACAAAATTGTGTTACCCACATATCATATTCCTATTGCATAAATCTATTTTACGGTAATAATTTACCGTTTAAAAGTTTCATATAATATCAAATTAATAAAAAATAAAATTTAAGAGTTTTCTCCTGCTATATAATTTAGTGATCAATTTTACTTTTTAGCGGTTCTAAATTTTAATACTCAATTTTTAGGATCAACACTGTTCTCCTCTTTTATAATTTTTATTTATCTTATTTTTTACATGTATTAAAAAATATTATTTTTTTATTAAATTTTTTATTATATTAATTTTAAATACATTAAGTTTTATTAAATATTAAAAAATATTTTAAAATATTTTTTAAAAAGTAATATAAAATTAAATAAAATTATAATAATCAATTTATATATTATTATAGTAAAAAAATAAATAATAATTTTAAAATAATAAAAAAACGAGATTTTTTATTTATTTTGCCCTCTTCTATTTACAACAAACTATACCCCCACAACGAGTTTGGTCTACTAAGCCGTAAATTTACTTATTTTTAGTTTTTTTAACATTATTCGGTAACTTTTAAAATTTAACTTTTTAAGATAATTTATTTGTATAAACTCTCTCAATTTAATTGATTTATCAATACTAATATGAAAGTTTTTTTTAAATAAAAAGATCAAATTTATTAAGGACTATTAAATAAGAGAACATTAATTAAGAAAGCCGGAGGGACATAACCCTACTTTTGGATATCAGACTCAAAACAAGCTGTATGAGCCCGAGTATGATTAATATAATATTTTTTTAATAATAAAATATTATTTTTATAACTTAAAATATTAAAAATTTAATATTTTAAAAATTAATATAAAAATTAAAAATATAGAAATAATAAATAAATTTTAGACTTATAAAAATGGAATTTTACTATTAAAAATATTAATTTATTATTAAAAATAATATTTTAGTAGATCAAGATTTATTTGGCTTAAAAGTAAAGTTAAGAAATTTATTTAGAAAAAAAATAAATTAGATTTAAAAGTATATAATTTTAATTAGACTTATTTAAAAAAAGGAAAAAAAAAAAAAAAAAAAACTCGTTTCGAAAGAGGAATCTAGTTGACATGGCTGCGGGTAGAGATTTCAGATAGAGACGTCGTTGATCACATGGCCGTCTAAAATCTGAACAGTATTCTACATTTGATTCATGCCTATTGCAATAGAAGAGTCAACGAATCCATCTACCATAATTGGAAAGTTCAATCCACTAATCGCTTGACAAGTGTCCCACCAGAGAAACTCAATCCAACTATTTTTCTTTTATTTTCATTTCACGTGTTCATGCTGCAGTTTTGAACAGCCATATAAATTATAATCATTGCTTTGCAGATAAGGAAAAAAAATCTGATATGTTTACAAGTCAATATATTAAAATAACTCATTTTTCAAGATTTATTTTTTTTTATAAGAGAATAATTTAAATAAATTTCTATAAAATTATATAAGGTTTTAATTTTTTAAAATTAAAAATAATTGAATTATTTATTTTAAATAAAAAATTATTATAAAAAACAATTAAATTAGATTATTGTGAAATTTTTTATTTTAAAATAAAAAATAAATATTTTATATCAAGATTTATGTATAATTATTTAAAATGGATATAGTAAATGTATAAATTTATAATAAAATATCTCATTTAATAATATAAAATTCATTTCCATATTAATTCATAGTGATCATTGTTTTTTTTTTTTTATGTGAAATCTAATCCCTTCACGTTTCCCATGATAAGTGGTTGTAATAATATTATAATATATTATGCATCTGATGCTGTGAGAAAAAACGTGCCCTTTAGAGAGAAATTATATACAAAAATTTTCTTATGAATATAAATCATAACTAAATCTTTTCTTTGTAAAAAATAATTTTTATTTAAAAAATATTTTTTATAAAAAAATATTTTATAAGATAATTTATTTTTTATTACTTAATTTTAATTTAAAAAATAAAATTTGTTAAAAAATTTATACGTCGAAACTTATATAAAAGTATTAAAGTATACAAAATAATTTTTTTATTAAAGATGAAGTTATTTTCTTTAGAATGATTTATTTTTTTATTAAAAAATATTTTTTATTGATTAAAATTTTTAACTGTTTTAAATATTAAAAATATTTTTTTAAAAATAATTTCTATTAAATAAATAGAATTTAAATTTAAATATCATGCCGTTACAAACTTTTTATGTTGATGTAATAGAGATATAATTCACCCGTTTGAAGAGTTATTGAAGACCAAACTTCAAGAAATAATAAAGTTATTGCAACCGGAAAAAAAAAAAAGCTGTCATGTAAGCCGTAACTGAAAAGGCCGTTACGTTATACCTTCTCCGGCCATATATTTTGCGCGTGTAAAATGCGTACGAACGGGTCGGTGGGTTTAGTCTCTGCAACGGGTCAAGCTCCTTGCCTCGCCTACCGCCGCACTTCTCACCGCCGACCAAAACGGGTCGGTGGGTTTACAATATTTACTAAAATTATATTCATTTATAAATATATTGAATTTCAATATCTTTTAAGGATGTCATAGTTTTTTTCTTAATTTTTTTATAATTTTTTAAATTAAATAAAAAATATTTTACTTTATTTAGAAAGTTTAATCATGACCAATTTTTTATTTTATATATAATATCGTGAAAAGGCTTAATTTGTAATTTTTCTCAATATTTAATAATTGATCAAATTGCTTGCTATTCATGTCATTCTTATTAATGATTTTTTGTATTGTAGCCAAACAGAAAGATGAAAGAATCCAATTTAATTATCTTTTATATTTAGAAATTTAATAATATGATAATTTTAAATTATCTATTTTCACAATTCAATGTATTTGGCCATGACTACTTAAAAAATAAATTAAAATAACTTTAGTAATAAAAGAGAAAATTTTATTTAAATTTGATTTACATAAATTTAAAATATATAAATATGAGTCTATTTATAAAAAATTATATATATTCATATTCATGTGTTTTGGTTTATTATGAACTTAATTTATCTAAATAAATTATATATTTTTATTTAAATTATTAAAATTAATAATTAATAAACCACTCATTAAAGGAAAAAATACATAATTATTTTTAGTATTAATAAATATTTAATAGTTGATGAACTAACAATTTTTAGAATAATCTTTTAAAAAAATTAATGAAGAATATTGTTATTTATTGTATTAATCTTCATCTAACGAAATAGAAAGAAGGGAAAATGTAGGCCACTATAATATGGAGAGTTATTTTAAGTTGAATTTCAATTTTTTTAGTTAAAAAAAAAAAAAACTTATAAGATGTTTTAGTATTTAGAATATTTATTGGTTTGGCCCTAATAATTTGATGAAATTTACAATTTAATCCTTACTATTTTTAATAACAAACTATTTAATCACTAACATAATAACATTACATTCTGTTAACTAAAATAATATTTGAAAAAATCGATTCACATATAAGAATATTAAATTATTATATGTGGTTATTAAATTTTAATGATTATTTCAGTACGATCATTAAATTTAACTTTGCTTCATAAAAATTATTCAACCTTCTTTTAAATTTCAAATATTAATTCTCATCAGAATTCAGTGAAACTTTCGGTTGAATCTATATGACTTCTTCTAAGTGGATTTTTTTTTTTTTTAGAAAAAAAAAGAAAATTCTTTGCTTAGAGAGATATTTATAAATCTTTATAGTCCTGCATGGTAAAAAATCTTCTTTTTTTACTTTTGTAGGATTGGGAAGTATTCAAGTCAATGAGTCTAGGGTTCTCTGGCTTTTTTCTATTAATTTTTTTAGGATTTGAACTCTCAACTTTTCTTTGGACTTGTATTGTAATTTGACATTTTTGCCTTTTATGAACAAAATATCTTTTTTTTTTTAAATCTTCGGAAGGATAATGATTAAAAAAATCTTATAGTTTATATTTCTTTATAATTTTATTTTATTTTTTTTAAATAATTAATTTAAGTTTATATTTTTAAATTTTTAAAAATTATATCTAATTATTAAAATTTTAATTCACTAATAAAATTGTTATATCATCACAAAAATTACTATATCATCACTCCATCGTTATCATATTTTCGTACGATTATTATAATATAATATAAAATAATTATAAAAAATTATATTATATAATTATGAGAAATTTATAATTTAATTTATGAGTATTACCATTATTAATAACTCTATATTTATAAACAAAAATATTTTTTCATTTCATTTCTACCGTTAAAAATACAGCAAAAGACCAAATTACTAGGGGTGAGCATTCGGTCGGTTCGGTTCAAAACCGAACCGAACCGAATAAACCGAAAACCGAAATTTTAGTTTTTATGAAAACCGAACCGAACCGATTTTGGTCAGAAACCGAACCGAACCGAACCGGTCTGATTCGGTTCGATTCGGTTCGGTTTAATCGGTTTCGATTTTTAATATTTTTTTAATTTTTTACACTTTATTTTTAGTATTTTAAAATTTAATTAAAATATTTTAATTTTAATATAATTTAATTTCTCTATATTATTGAAAAAATATATTATTATCCCTAATCGGTTCAGTTCGGTTTTTTCGGTTTTTTTCTGATCAAAACCGAACCGAACCGAAATAACCAAAATTTCTGAAATTTAAAACTGAACCGAACCGAAATATATAAAAAACCGAACCAAATTTTCAAATCGGTTCGGTTCGGTCGGTTTTTTCGGTTTGAACCGGATTTTGCTCAGCCCTACAAATTACCCCATTATTTTCCTCCTCCTCCGCCTCTCCTTTTTCATTGATTCTTCTTTTTATTTAATTCTTTTTTTATTTTTCTTTTTATTCTTATTCTTTAAGAGGAAGAGATTTTTTTTCTTCTTTTTCTTTTTCTTCTTCATCTTCTTCATATTCTTTTTATTTTTCTTCTTCTTTTTTAGGAGAAGAAGGGACTATTTCGTTGACAGAAAAAAATGATAAGTGCGTTTTAATAGATATATATGAAAAAAGATAATAACGGTTTAATAGATCTTTAAAAATATAGGACTGACTTGTTAATAGTAGCAATATCCAAAACTAAATAAGAGATTTTATTTGAGGGTAAAATTGAATTTTAAAATTTTTTTTTCGCATCCTTTATCTATTTTGAACAGAGAAGATGACAAAAATAATATTTCGTTGACGAAAAAAAAAATAAGGATGTTTTCATAAATTTTAAAAAATATAGGGACTAACTTATTAATAATAACAATACTCAAAAACTAAAATATAAATCTTTCTATAATTCAACTTTGTATAGTATAAAAATAATCAATTTAATTATATATTTTTAAATTTTTATCAATTACATAAAATCGATACAGAAAACCATTTATTTATTAATAAAAATGTTATGTTTTTTTTTAAAAAATAAAAATATTATATCATTGTGACGTTATTATATCATTGATATTTTTTTATTTTAATTTTATTAAAAAAAATTTTATTTAAATTTCTTATCCATATTTATTATGGAAAAAATATCGATTAATTACTCATATCATTATAATATAATATGAAATATTTATAATTATATAAAAATTATATTTATAAAATAATTATTAAAATTATAAAAATTTTAAATAAAAATATTAAATTTGCAATTTATGGTAAGAATTAAAAATATTAAATTCTTTATTTTTCAATTTAAATTTACCTATAAATTATTATTAAAAAATCAAATAAGATCAAATTGATTAAAAATTAAAAAAAATAGACAAACGATGTCTTATTTAATATTTTAAAAATAATTTAAAGATAAATTTAGATTAAAAAATAAAATTTAATATTTTAATTTATTATATAATTTGAAAATAAATTTCACCATTTAACCAATTTTATAGTATTTGATATGATTATATAGTGTTTTTATTAATGATATAATAATAAATTAATAATATTTTAATAGTTGATATAATTAGTGAAAATTTTAAAAATATAAAATTAATTTAATTATTTTTAAAATATATGATATAATTATAAATAATTATATTCTATTATATTATATTGTTATGATATTATGATTATATGATATTTTTATTAATAAATTAATAAAAAGTTTAATGATTAAGTATAATTTTTAAATATTTAAAAAATAAATTTAAATTAACTATTTTTTAAAAATATTAGGCAGAATTACAATTAATCCTAAAGTATATTTTTTCAATTATCCCATATTTAAATAACATAAAAGTGGATGAAAAGTATTTTAATTTTAAATTAATTGATAGATATTTATTAGCAACGTAGCTGTCGTTTAAAGTTGGGTGTTGTGTATTAAATTTGTAACTGAGGATGATGAATTCAAAGAGATGAGCATCTGGCAGACAGTGCCCTTGCAATCCAGTGATGGGCCTTCGTTTTCGAAGGCGGCGGCGTTATGATTTTGCAGTAAAAACAATTTTAGAAAACTGGTAGTTGCCGCCCATCCACTCCGCCGTGCTTGTTGCAGATACATTCAGCGCGTGCTTTTGTTTTTTTCTCCAGTTTTAACCGTATGTGATGTCAAAAAACATGATTATTAATCACGTGGTCAAATACCATTTACCAATATAATATAACAAAATCTTATTTATTTTAATCATAAAATAGGCACGTGCACAATTACACATCTACTATTCGTCATAACAATAATTTGATAAATTATTAGGTTGATGGATGGCTGCTTTTGTTTTGTTGATTGAGTTTTCTTTTATTGTTTTAATTGTAGTATTATTTTGTTATTTTATTTAACTTTTAGTTTTTTATAAAGTCCTTTCTTATAAAAAAAGAGGGGCAATATTTTCAAATTAAGAGATATTATAGTAAATTAAACATTAAAATAAATAAATTAGATAAGTATTTAAATTGAAATGGAATTGAATGAGAACGGAAGGTTTGAAAGAAAGAAAAAAGAAGCGTTAAGAAAAAACAAAGCGTTTGTGAAGAGGGTTTGGATTTTATTCTTCTTGTCATTTTCTATATTTAGATTTGGATTGAAGTTTCTATTTTGGTTGTTTGATTTTTCTTTGTCTTCGGCAGTGGAGGAAGCCTGTGGCTAATATTGAGCCGGTTTAATTCCAGCAGCTCAATCGATATAATTTTGAAATTTTTATAGAACTTGGGTTTGTAAGTGAGTTTTACTTACTAATATATGATTGTGGTCTTACTTATCAGAATTTGTTATCTGAAAGTTTACATTCCTTATTAACTATCTAAAGTTTGAAAGAATGGAGGAATATGTATTAAAGTGCCACTGTTGTCTCAAATTGGTTCTTCCATGCCTATATAAAAATGAAAATGTTGTGATATCAAGTTTCTTTTTTTTGATGGCTTTCATAGTAACTTTATGTACTGGTTTGTGTTGTTTTTATCGCGCTAAACCCATTTTCATTATCAAATTTTATTTTACCATTGAAAATAATCTCCAACACAACACTAAAATACAACAAGATTTCATATTATATTTGGCGTGACACCGTTGTAGTTTTATTTAATTTTTTAAAATTTTTTTATTAATTTATAATAAAATTCAAAATTTCATAATTTTTTATAAAAATTCTTCTCAATTAAATATTGAAAGAAAAAAAAATATATATAAATATATAGAGTGAATATATAAAATAATATGAAATGAATAAATAAGATTAAAGTAAAATAAATAATATAATATTAAGAAAAGAGAATATAAATAGAATATTTTTTTAATGTTAAAAATATTATAAAAAATTAAAGATAATATTATATATTTTTATATTTTGTATTAAAATAGTAAAAAAATGATGCTTGTTTTTGTTTGTCGTTGTTTAAGCTTGTTTTACTTTCAAGACATGCACCATTTCAAATTTAAACATTTCCAATTATTATTTAACAAGTTTGATGTTAAAAATTATTAATAGAAAATGATTATTCTTTGTATAACGTGCTCAGACTCTATTTGACAAGATAATATTTAATGTTTCCATTTCAATCCTAATCCTCAAAAGGGAGCAAGTGAAATGGTTGAAATACTCAACCAGTAAGTTTCAACCCTAATCCTGCAAAGACTTATACATTAAAATAGAAATCAATATGAGAGAGGAACATAGAACAAAGGGCTCAGTTCACTGATTTGGTGCTCACAAATGGGTTTGAGAAGAATTGATTGTTTGGCATTATGGAGGAAAGCGAAACAGAGGTAGGAGCCATGGGTCTATCGATTATAGTTTTGAGAAACAAAAAGGGTAAGGTTGTTGTGGGTAGGTTGCGGTTGTGAGGTTGAAGTGGAGCAGAGATTGCTGGTTTGGACTAGAACTCAGGAAATGTGGGAATGAGGTTCTGATATGGGTGGTTTCAGTAGAGAGGAGTTGATGCTTCTTTGGAAATGAGCTGCTAGTTGTGGAATTGGGTTTAAAAGGGTAAGGAAAGAGGTTATATTAAATTATTATAAATTATCTTAAAAAGAAAAATCAATCTGTAATTTGAAATGGATAAACAAAAGGGGAACAAGCACTATATAGTAAATTTACCTTTATTTTATTATCAATCACAATGTTCTGACGTAACAATAAGATGAATTATAAAGTTAAAAACCTAATTAATAAGATCAATAATAAATCTATTTATAATCAAATTAATTATTGGGATTTGATGGTTTTTCTAATAAGTGCAATATTTCATTTATTAATGCTCATTGAACATGAATATTTTTTATTTCTTCACTCCCATAAATATAAAGTTATTTATCTTTTTAAAATAATAATTTATTCATTATCTTTCTAATATATTTCTATTAAAGTCTAGTTCAAAATAGTTTATTTTCAGAAAAGTTAATTTTTTGACAAGTATATTTTTAAAAAGGTTATTTTTAAAAAAATATAATTTGATTAAATTCTCAGAAAATAAATACAGTATATGTATAATATTTAATTTAATACAGTAAATTATATATTAACCAAATATTTAAATTTTAAAAAGTAAATGCTCAAACAACATAATAATTAATATATACTTTTTATGATAATAATAAAAATTATCATAAAATATAAAAAAATATTTATTTTTAATTTAAATAATTTATTTCTTTATTTGAATGTATATATAATATAAACAAAATTGTATTATGAAATTTTTTACACTATCATTATCTATCAACAAACATAATCTTCAATTTTTTTTATAAACTTTCACCTAAACACTTAATTATAAAAAAAATAAAAGTAAAATAAAAAGTAAAGAAAGGAACTTGAAATTACTTGGGGGAATTTACTTTCCTGGAAAGTAACACACACCAACTTCCCAAGAAGTTATAGAATCATGAAAATCAAATAAGTCAAACATTTTATACTTTATGGAAAGTTGAATTTTCCTTTCTAAGTTAGCCCCAACCAAACGAAGCCTAAATATAAAGACACAATTTATTAATTTTAAAAATAATTTAATAATAAAAATTTATAAGGGAAGGGCATAGGAGAAAAGACAAAATAAACCTTCTATTTTAACTATATTAACTACATTTCTTTTTCATAAAATAACTATAAGTCCATCTCTCTGAAATGAAGGAAATACTAATTTTATATTTAAAAGCCATGAATATTATATGCAAATGTGTAATATTACTTTAAAAATAGTATATCATATAGAAAATATAATTTCTCACATGAGTTAAGAGTTTTAGAAATGTTTGTCATGAAAAAAAAAAAAAAAAAGACCAGGTCCACCTTATAGAATAATGCATTTATAAATTACAAATAAACTTATAATTGGCATATGATGTGCAATAATGGCTTGAGTGTAAACCAAGCTAGTATCCTTTTCAAAATGGGGTTAAAGATACTATTTATACCTCAAGGGGAAAAAGGGTTTTGTCATTGCTGTCTTGTATTTCTTTCATATCAATAGGACTGTGTATGTCTGTAGCAAATTGGCACCAAGAATTCCATAACATATTTGCGCTAGTTATTATCCGCAAACTGTGGCATCATGTGATGCTTTATGTTGGCTGTAACTGATCAAATTCAGAGGCCATATCTGCAATTTAGCCCAAAGAAATGGGGTCTCATTACAGGCCTGCAAGTAGGGATGGCAACGGGTAGGGTACCCGCGAAATTCAGGGTACCCAAATCCGAACCCGATTATATTTACAAAATCCGAACCCGTCCCAAATCCGTTTAATATTTTATTTTTACTATCCGAACCCGTCCCGAACCCGTTTAGCAATACCCGCACAATACCCGAACCCGATTTTTTTAATTCAATTCGATGAGAAAAACTGTCAAATAAACTACACCTAACAGTTGCACAACCCAGCAAACCCAACAGTGTGTTCAATAACAAGAACCAGCAACTCAGCAACCCAGCAAATAATGATTTATAATCATATAATCAGATTAATTCCATAAATTCTAAAAATCAACAGTATTACATTAATCAAATAGTAAATAATTAGATTTTTTAACAGTATCCAAATAATTAGATAAATAGTTCCTAAATTCTAAAAATCTTTAATAGCAACTAAAAATTTTTCAAGAACATACACACAAAAGATCTTGATTATCAAAAAATTTGATTGTAAACCTGAAGAGAGTTCCAGGAGATGTCGCCGACGCCGATTGAGGAGGGGAAGGGTTGTCTCTAGCATCAGTGAAGTGGAGGAGAGAAGCGTCAATTGAAAAGAGTAGATGTCACCGACTGGAGAGAGAAGGAGATATCGCCGATGCCGACCGGGGAGAGGGAAGAGTTGTCTCCAACTGGGAAGTCGGAGATGTCGCCGCTGGAGAGAGAGAAGGAGATATCGCTGACTGGGGAGATCGCTGACTGGGGAGAGAAAGGAGACGTCGCCGGTGCCGACTGGGCTGCCGGCAGTCGTCAGTGAAGTGGGGGAGAGGCGTGACTGAGAACTATGGGAAGGGAAGCGAGGGAGAGAGGCGCCGACGAAGAGAGGAAAGCAGAGTAAAATGAAAAAATGAATTAGGGATTAGGGTTACTTCACTTAGTTTTGTTAATATAGCTAATCGGGTTCGGGTAACGGGTATCCGAGCACCTATTCCCGAACCCTACCCGAATCCGAGACGGGTAGCATTTTTCAAACCCGAACCCGCCCAAATCCGTTTTATAAAAACCCAAATCCGTCCTAATAGGGTTTGGACGGATCGGGTACCCGCAAAAACCCGCCCGACTGACATCCCTACCTGCAAGGATACTTATCTGCAATTTAGGTCAAAAAGGTCAGAATCTGGCTATCAGGTGAATTAAAGAACAAGATCACATCAAGGCTAGTTTTGTTGAACTTGCTTAGATTGAATTCCAAAAACAGTAGGAAACATCTTGAGTTTTCAACAGAGCTAAGCAATTCTTGAATTTTGATTTCAGAATAAGGTACATTGTAATGAAAACAAAACTACAGTGTGACTACATTAAAATGCAAAGTTATGAAGATTCTGCCACTGTTAGCAGAATGACTCCTTGGATTATGAAGATCTTAACCACAAATGTTTCAGACAAGAACCCAGTTACACAATCTTCCACCAGTAAGCCTTTTATGGTTCTTCTCCAAAATCCTCAAATTGGGTATTGTTTCATGACAATCTTAAGCTGGAAAACTTCAGAAAATTCTCTGATCAAGGATTTGGAAGTAATATCAATCAGCTGGGAATCATCAAAATGATGCACATCTCCATCAACACTTCCATTACACAGCCTGACCTCCTCTAGTAATCCCTTAATGCTTCCAACCTTTCTGTTCCTAATCCCACATGGGACTATCCAATCAAAAGGTTTCAAATCTGTGGTGACATTGAGTGCCAAACCATGATAAGTTATCCATTGAGAAACTTTTATCCCAATTGCAGCCAGTTTCTGATCCCCTGAAGGAGAGTTTTCGACACAAGGATCAAGAAGTGACATTTACATATTCCACTCTCTTCAAACACTAAACACAATCCAATTAGGTCAATTTCGACACATATAGTGTAAAACCAGTCATCAACATATACTATCATATAAAGATCATTTATCCTTCATCTGGGAGGAGATTTTTTTAAAGTAATGAGAGGTTTTTTAAGGTTTATGTTTGCGAAAACTTGAAGCCGTTTGAAGTAAGGTTCTTGGAGGTTTTTCCAAAAAATTCCACAGCCAACTCATTAAATCAGTGGATTTAGAAGGTCTTCTCTTTAAAACTTTCAAATACCTTAAAAAAATTTTCCAAAAAACTTATCATGGTCTAAAAACCATAAAAAATCTTACTTTACTTCTTCCTAAAAAGAGTGTTAAAGTTCATGAGTATGAGTTGCCATAGCAAGGGATGAACTTTCATCCAAGAGAATCACAAATGGAGGGCATGGAACTTACCAACCCAAACTCCAGTTAAACCATCAACGCGTGATGCTTCAATAGAGAAGGTTGAGGAAAGAACACGAATGGCCACTTCCTCAAGTGCCCTGAGGTACCAATGAAGATCCATCTTGTGATTTCGAAGATTGATAATTGGGTACATAATTAGCTACAGTGTAATACAAATTCATCCTTAGTTAGGCCCTTGTATCATAAAGATAAAGATTTCTCTTTAGTCCATTGATTTTGAGAATTTGAAAAGATGACATAGAAAAAATGAGTGCTTAGCAATGAAGAAGAGTATACCTGGCCAGGCCCATGATAGGTGACTTCTCCGCCTCGTTCAGTTCGATAAACCTCATAAGGAGCATCTTCTACATCAAAATTCAGGTATCCTACAGAGCTGCCCGTACCCAATGTATACACAGGATGATGCTGTAGAACGATTAGCGTATCTGGGGACTCTTCCTTCCTTTCGATAAATGTCCTTTTCTCTCTAACAATGTCCTTTTGCCAATTCCATGCATCATCATATGGCACTAGCCTCTTGGACAAATTAAAAAGCTCGCACCTGCAAAGCCCCAAGCTTAGCGTGTGAAATTTAGAACGCAGGAGTAGTGTTTGTCAAAATGCGTGACAGAGAAAGAGCAACTTACGTTCTCCTATCATCTTGAGTTATTGACAAAAAGCCAGATTCTCTCTGATTTGAAACTCTGTTTAATGTGACGAACTCGCGCGAATGAGGACGGCGACCGTTTTTTGGCCATGGTGGAATGTAGCTAAAACTTGAAGTCGCTGCTACAAAAATCATAACTCACCCCTGCAAATTGGATGAGAAACCCATCAATCACACAAGCCCAGTTCCCAAATACGATTTTGGAGTGCGTTCAAATAGATTCTGATTTTATGGTATCTCTCATCTGGCAGCTTATGAGGCCAGCGCCCACCGGAGAAACCAAGGACTAAAATGAGCGTCCGATTCTAGTTGAGCAAGAGAAGACCGTTGAAGGCAAAAAGGGCCCACCACGGAAGTACTTATACGCGACCGCACCGCCCTGATTAGGGATGTAAACTGGCAGGGTAAAATACGAAAATTAAACTATCCCAATCCGAATTTAATTTATACTAGTAATATTTGAATCCGTTTCAAATTCAATTAAAAATTAATTTAAATTATGGAATCTGTTCTAAATCTAATTATTATTATCTGAATAAAATTTGAATTCGTTTAATTTTATATATTTTAATTAATAATTTATATAAAAAATATTTTTCATTAATAATTTTTATTTAAAAAATTTAATATTTCTAAAGAATATTTAAATTTAAAATTTTAAATATAAATATATAAAAAAAATTTATAAATATTATTATAAAATATATTTTTTATATTAAATTAATTATTTATATAAACAGATTCAGATAGTGGATACCTATACATAAAATCCGAATCCGATCCAAACCTGCAACGGGTATTATTTTTAAAACTCGAATCCATTCCAAACCCGATTATAACTATCCAAATTCGTTCTATTAGAATTCGGTCGGATCGAATATCAGAAAATATCCGATCCGTTGCCATCCCTAGTCCAGATGCAATAAGGAAGAGTTTCACTTCTAGGGATAGGCGAGACATAAAATGAAAAGCTCAGGATAATTTCGTACTTTCGCTTAGTGCACTATAAAAGGTGAGAAGATGACGATGAGGACGTAAAAGCTGCTTCTTCCCGAAAGAGGTTCTTCTATTTGTGGCTGATAGTTCAGATTCAGGCTGTTGTTTTCAGGTAAGCTCAAGCTCAGATTTAGATTTTTGGAATGTTTGTTTGATGCTAACTGTTGACGAAGATGATGATTGTGATTTGAGGGAAAAGAATGCGGCGATGATGATGAATAAGACCTTTTATTTCCTGAGGCATTTTGCCCATGATAAGGTTTCAAGCACTTTTGAGCCGCATTTCTATGTTTTCTATTAGAATTTGTTTATAGACAAAGGAAAAGAACTGATAAAAAAAACTTTTTTTCTTTTATTTTCTTTTTTTAATGGTGGATCCATAACAAATAGGTCTCCAATTAGTGAATTAATGCTTCTTGTTGTCTGTTACTTCAAAGCTTCTTCTGTGTGTTTTCATTTTGCTACATTATAATGTTTCAGTACCAGGAGAGTGGAGGTGGAACCAATTAGTTGGAAAATTTTCTATTGATTCAAGTGATTTGAGAAAAAATTCTGGGTAGTGTGCTGAAGAATTAGGCAAGTGATAAATGGCTTGCATCTGTTTGGTATCGAGTTTTAAGTAGCATTCAAATTCAGCATCTCTTGAATGGATTGCTTCTTAATTTGGTTTTGGCTACATCAATGGAAATGTTTCTAATTCATCTTCTACTGCAATTCCTCCCTTCTTAACCTTCTTCCACTGTCTTTCATATGAAAAGTTGGGACAGCTCAATTCTTTTGCCTAATCTACGTGTTAATAAGTTTTCATCATGCATTTGCCTGACTAATTTATATGGTTTGGAGTTAGGCCTATAGATATAGAATACTATCAGCAAAAAACATAATTTGACTCCTGAACTTGGAACCCGAAGTTTAATATAGAAGTGATAATGGGTCGAATATTTTCGGTGCTTGATCACATCAAATTCTATTTGGATGGTTTGGAAATGGTGACTTTCATGAGTTATCTATCTTTGACATTCCTAATTCAATTGCACCCTTATGTTTTTCTCATGATTAATTCAAGAAAAACTTACTATTTGGAAAAATTTAATAGTTAGTCATTTGATTTTGAAAAATATATTAAAATATCCTAACATTTTAAAAAGCAAAAAATTTATTACTCAGTCAATTCGTTAATTTTGTTATAAAATATTTTACTATTTAGTATCTATGATTTTGAAAAATTTATTAGTTAGTCTTTCAAATTTTTAAAAAGTTTACTAATTACTCTCTTTAAGGATATTTTAGACTTTTTTTTAATATTTAATAATTAAAATTGACGAAAAAACTAACTAGTAGACTTTTTAAAGCGTTAGAGATGTTTTAATGCATTTCTTCAAAATTGAGGGATGAACTAATTAATTTTTCCATACCACTGTGGTTAAGTAGTAATTTTTTTAAATTTAAATTCTTAATTTTATATGTATTATACAACTTTTGTTACGGCCATTAATATAATGGTAATGGATGTTATTTACTATTAATAAAATGGTAATGGTTGTTATTTATTATTAAATAATGATAATGGTTGGTTTTTTATTTATTTATTTTTTAAAGCTATATGGGAAATAACTCATATTCTTTTTATTAGATTGTGAAGTTTTATATTGTTATATCTCACTTTTTCTTAAATTTTTATAAAAAATTAATTATCTATCTATAAATAAAAATAATGTTGAATGTGAAGTTCTTTTTGTTAAATGCCAAGTTTTTTTTTATTAAATTTAGAGTATGAAGAATTATTCATTCATATTTATATTATTTAAATTTTTATTTTAACTATAAATTAATTATTATTAAAGATGTATGATGGATTGAATGTCCTTATTTGATGTATTAATACTTATATTTGATTATCTTATTTATACTCATCACTTTAAATATTTTTTTCATTTCATGAGTTCAGCAAAATTTTTTTGAAAATCTGCGTAGCAATAGGCCATTATTGTTACACCCATTGAATGTTCTCTCACCCCCTCTATTTCTTTCTCACTCCATGGAAGAATGCATGATTACCATCAATTTGAAACTTCTACTTTAATTCTCAATTAAATTAGATATTCTACAAACCCATCTCATCCACAATAGGAGGCATGAAAATTTTCTTGTTAGATTGTAATTTTGAAAGCCTAAAAATTCATGAGGAAGCTTCTTCTACAGCTACACATTCTCTTTTTATGAAGATGAGCAAGTGTTTGATTAATGGGTGAGTTAGCATAAAGTCTTTTTTTTTTTCCTTTTTTGTCTCCCCAAACTTAACTTCTTAGTTGTAAAATTACAGAAACTAAATAATATTGATAATTAAAATCTTGAATATTTAACTAAAAATAAGTTGATTAACAATTTTTTGGCAAAAGAAAGGTTGAAACAAAATACTTGTACTTTTTAATTGAGTTTTCGTTTTCCTTCTTTAAAAAGGACTAAATAGTTAATTTTGATAAAATACATGGACTTGATAGTGATTCATGCTTGATTTTTCTTCTGATATGTGTTGATTATCCTTCTTGCTAGTGTTGCTTTTGCTCTTTATTTTGTGTTAAATTTGGACCAGGCCTAACTCACCCCAAAAGCTAGCTCAAGAGGAGGAGTGCCTGTAGTCCATATAAGGGGCACATTACCCCTTTCCAGAACCGATGTAGGAATCAACACACCCCTCACGCTTAGAATTTTTACTGGTGCGTGGCACATTTATAGGGCGCCCAACATCGGATGGGAAGGCTCTGATATCATGTTAAATTTGGGCCAAGCCTATATCACCCTAAAAGTTCACCCTAAAAGTTAGCTCAAGAGGGAGGAGTGTCTATAGCCCATATAAGGGGCATATTACCCTTTCCACAACCGATGTGGGAGCGTGACACATTTATGGGGTGTCTAGCATCGGATGGGGAGGCTTTGATACCATGTTAAATTTGGGTCAGGCCTAACTCACCCCAAAAGGTAGCTCAAGAGGGAGGAGTGTCTATAGTCCATATAAGGGGCACATTACCCCTTTCCACAACCGATGTAGGATTCATCATTATGTATCGTTGAGATTTTGATGTTATTATTTTTTCTTTTATTCCAATGTGTAGCAAGAGTTTTAGCCTCTATATTTCTTTTATTGTTCTGACCTTCAAAAATGACAATCCCAACAAGCGTAGGTTTCCTATGTGCAAAGAACATCTCAGTGATTTGAGAATGTTGTCACTTCAAAGCTTCTCCTATGTATTTCTTATTTTTGCCAAATATTAGTTGGAATTCTGATGATTCAAGTGATTTGAGAATGTGGAAATTCTGGGAGTATCCTGAAAAATTAGGCAAGTGATAAATGGCATGCATCTGTTTAATATCAAGTTTAAGTAGCATTCATATTCAATATCTAATGGGTTGATTTTTTTTTTCTCTCTCTTTGGAAATTTGATTCTGGCCAAAAACAATGGGAAATGTTTCTACTTCATCTCCTAATGCAATTCCATTTGTCTTATTCATTTATTCTCTGATTTTGAGTTTCTTTTTAATCTTGGTGTTCATGTCATCGCTTTGTAAATAGTTTTTATTTGTGTGATTGAGTGATCAACTCTTTTAATGGTTGAATTTGACCTTGACGTTAGTGGAGGCAGAGAAGAGAAATTAATTAGGGAATTTGCCATTTGGTCATTACTTTGTGACTAATTATGAATTGGTCTCTCGGATAGGAAAATTCAGCTATTTTAGTTTTTCAATTTTAATTGTTTTGAAATTCAAAATCTTTTCATTAATTTTACCCTTAAATTGTAATAAGGAAAAATAGAACATTTTGATTTTAGAAAAATATTCAGTACTTATATCAAATCATCTATGTTATATTCTTTTTTTTGTCAAAGATAAATTTGATTGAAGTAAAAAGAGATGCAATAAAGTCCACAGACCTTCAAGAGATGGCCCAAAGTAAAAAATGAAATATAGAAGGCTTGGCTCAATATTTAAAGTCCAAAAACAGCTAAAAAAAACCTTAAAGAAAGTAAACTCTTCAACCAATTCAATCTTAACTAAATGAGCCAAAGCCCAATAAAACCCTATTCAACCAAGTCAAACCTGAAACAAGGAGAGGAACTGACTTATGAAGGAGGAACAACATGGAGCACTGCCGGTGGAAATTTTCATATGCCAAAAACAATCAAGTAAGAAACAACATGGAGCACAATCAAGTAAGATTCAACATGGAGCACCACCGGTGGAGATTTTCATATGCAAAAAACAATCATGTAAGCCGAGACTTTTTTTTTTTCATATGCTAAAAACAATCAAGGCAAAACTTTTTTTTTCATATGCAAAAAACAATCAAGTAAGCTGAGACTTTTTTTTTTTTCCTATGCAAAAATTGAATCAAGTAAGGCGAGATTTTTTTAAAAAAAAAGCAATATATGAAAAACGGAAGGACTTTTGCTATTTGTAAAAACTCTAAAAGAGTTGAGAAGGAGAGGCTATCCTCCAAGAATTTAAGGACTAGTTAAGCTTAAGGATCTATAGTTTTGTAAGAGGCAAGAGAGATCATTGAGAGATCAAAACGATAAACTTGCATGTAATGGCGAGATAGAGCTCGTGAGAGACCGGATCAACCCAAAAATAGTTATCGTGAGCATTTCGGAAATGATTTCACCATTAAACATCAGAAGCTAAGGAAAATGATTCATATTATTTATTCAGATGTCATATTTCAATCCTGTAATATACAACCACAAAAGAAAGTCAAATCACATGAAATGTTAGAAGAATAATTCATATCACCTATCCAAATGTCATACTTCAATCCTGTAATATACAACCATAAAAGAAAGTCAAATCTCTCAATGGTGGATAGAGTATCTAACATTGAGTAGGAGAAGCAACCGCTTCCCCTACGATAAGGGGTAAGAAAAGCCAATCTCTATAGTAGAAAATGAAAATTCGTCCTAAATAAAAATTCAAAACTCAGAAAAAATATTTTCTCTTTGAATAAGATATAAATATTTCACTTCAGCTTATTTTATTTATGCTGTAAGGATTTTTTTATTATTTAATTATTATTAAATGTGTTGAATGAATTAATTTAAAAAAGAACAATTAGGGACCGCTTACACTTTTTGACATGTTTTAATTTAAATTAATATTGGGAAGTAGCAACTTTACCATATCACCAGCACTCCAAGTTTATTGTATAAAATTTCCCGAGTCTTCTATCCTTTTTTACTTATTCACACTGCATATAATTTTTTCAAGCTTGTATTTCGAGTTATTTTCTCTATATTATTTTTTCTTTGTATTTAAAAATATTGTTCATAAAAAACCAATAAAATAATTTATTCTTTTAGTTATGATTTAAAAAATATAGGATATTACATAGTGGTGAATAGAATCTTTGAAAATAATTTACTTTTTTATTAATTCTTTTGAGCATTTTAATTGTTAAAAAATATATAATTTATATATTTTTTCTTTTTACCAACAAAACGCAAGTTTAGTTCTGTATATTTCTTTCTTTTTTGTTTCTTTCTCCCAATTCCATTCAATCTAATCCATCGTACATATAATAGATGATGAATTCTTATTATAAAATCTTGTTTAGTTGGGATTAAGTTTATCAAGAAATTTCAAATTTTCAATAAATTAATATATTTTTTGTTTGATTATTTTTTATTTTTAAAATTTTTAAAAATTAAAAAAAATTATTTTTTTGAATAAAAAGAAAGTAACTTATTTATCTTATTTTTTTAATAGTAATTTTTTAAAAATTAAAAGATTTGAACAAATAAGGCCTAAATCCAACGATCAAACCCACGTGATAAATGAGAAGCAGGAGAGAAGGGGACCCCAGCTAAGCTTTGGACCCTCGATCTGGCTATTGATTTGTTTTGCTTTGCTTTATCCCACGACCGTGTGTCCATTGTCGCATCTTGCACTCGGTTTGTCATTTTGAAGTAAGGTTGTTTAGTATTTTTAAATTTTCATAATTTATTATTGTTTAAGAGAGAAAATTTTTTGGGATGTTTGCAAATTAATTTAAATAAAAAGAATTTTTAACTTTTCAATTTATGAATTAAAACTAGCATAATATTTTAAGAAGTTTATATAAAATTTATTTTTAAAAAAAATTACAATTTCATTGAAACAAAAATTCCTATGGTCAAATCATAAAAAACCACTAATTAATTTTTTAAAAAATGTATCTAAAAGGAATATCCTTTCCCTATTTTTTGGTATAAAAAAACTTTGGAGGGACTTGTTACTGAATGCTTGCATTTTACATGTAGTTTATTGCTTCATTGAAAAATTAAACATCAAATTATTAAATTAAAAGAAAATCAAATCCAATCAATTTTATTAAAACAACTGCATCAATATAATAGAAAAATATTTTTTTTATTAATTTTCTAATTACATTCACTTTAAAAATATTAAAAAAATATTTTAATACTCATTTAAAAAATAATTAATAAGATATTATTTTAAAAATAAAATAAAATAAAATACTGTTATAATAATTAATTTATATATATTTTCTGTTTTTTAATTTTTATTTATCTTTTTTAGTTATTCTAAAATTATTATTTAATTATTTTATATTATAATAATATATAAATTTACTATTATAATTTTAATTATTTTATTTTTAAAAAAGTTTTCAAAATATTTTTTAGTATTTAATATAAATTTAATATTTTTAAAATAAATATAATTAAAAAATAAAAAATTAAATTTTTAATATGTATGAAAAAATTAAATAAATAAAAATTATAATAATTTTAAAATGATAAAGAATAAAAATATAAATAAAAGTTATGGAAAAAAAAGTAGTATTAACATGAATAGAAACTAAATTTGATCACAGAGACAATGATGGTGTCCTTTTATGTCAACCTTAGCTGCTAGCTGGATCACCGCGTGCATGTTTTGGGACCGTAAATTTAAGTTTGGGTCGTAAATTAATCACATGAGTGTATTGCGGGCAAGTCCAAAGCCAAAACCATTCCCAATGGGAATAAGGAATTGTACCAAGTTCCATAATAGCCGTTGCTTGCGGAGGCGGCGAGGCCTGGAAGAAGAACCAACTTGTGAATCACGACGAGAATCTTCCTTCTTCCACCCACCTGCCGAACAACGGAACCCAACAAAACAGTCTTCCAAGCCGACGATAGAAAAACTCCCAGTAAAAGTCCTCCAAAAGATACCCATTTGCCACGTGGTAGGCTTACAACTCTTATGGCCCCACACGTTGGTGGAAACTGGAAAATCATCACGTAAGGTCAAAATTTCAAACACCAAACTCTCGCGGAAAACTCAAAACTCCCTCCGGCTAATATGCTTCGAATCTTCTCTCCTTCTCACTGTCACTATAAGAAGCACTATAGGCCACGCAACAACTGGCTAAAACTTCAAAAGCATAGAACTTCGACTCCCAAAACCTCCACAGGCCAACTGCCGAAAATCAAGAAAACTAAAAGTAATGGCGACCACAAGACTCCTGCGTTCGTCTAGGCCTCTTCCTCATGTTCATCCTCCTGGTTCAACTTCTTCATCTTCTGCCTCGTTGAAATGCATCGCTAAGAATACTGCTGCTGGGTTGGGTGGAGATCAGAAGATGGTTTCAAGTGATGGTGATAAAAGGAAATCAACGGCGGCGGTTGTGAAAGCATCCGTTGCTATTAGCGAGAGCTGTATCACTACAGACTCACGGGCTGATGAGGGAATATTAGATTTGGCTTCTTTGGTTGCAACTGTTGGTAATGCTTTGTTTAAGGTTTTGAGGCCTGCTGTTAAACGTAAGCCGTGGAAAATACAGGTCCAGTCGCTCATTGAAAAGGTTCGTTCTTTTTCATTGTGATTGTTTATTATTCATTATTATATCCCCGTGGAAATCAAATCCAAAGAGCTCTACTGGAAATGAAATTCAGATTCCTGGAACTGCAATTTTTAGTCTAGTGTTGTAATTTTTAGCTATTTTTATTTATTTATTTATTAAAAATCTTTATAGTCAATGTGGATTTCTAATTAATTATCATATAATTTTCCTTGTGCAGGCCATAATTGATTGTCGGTTCTTTACTTTATTTGCCACAGCAGGAGCATTGCTTAGTTCAGTATTGTGTTTTGTGGAGGTAATCTATTATTTTTATCATTAATTATTTTAAAAAAACAGACTGGAAAAAAAACAAAAAAAAAACAGAGAGAAGCTTGTATTTTTTAAAAAAATTAATTTTGTTTTCTTGAAACTCTGCCTTGTGTTGGACACTGACAGATACATATTTAACATCAAATTTTGCAGGGTTGCTTTCTCATTCTAGAGGCATACTTCAACTATTTTAGCATGTTATCTCACAGTTCAGAGGGAGGACAAATCGTGCAGCTACTTATAGAAGCCATTGGTATATACATCTGCCTTGTATGCTTCAGCGTTTTCTTCTAATTCTCTGTTTAGTATTAAGAATTCTGCAAGAATTTAATTCAATTGATTTCTTTTATAATCATTCTCTTTGATTGGAACGAAAGAATTTAAAAAATTTTCATTTGCAAAATGAAGCGTAACAACAAAGGGATTCTAATTCAGTTTACTGAACAGTTGTGTTCCTTCTGTTATGCAGACATGTTCTTGGTAGGAACAGCCATGTTTATGTTTGGAGTGGGGTTATATGTAATCTTTGTGGAACCAAAGAATTTGAAAGAAAATGGGCAACTGCTCCCAGGATCAAATCTTTTTGGCCTCTACCATTTGAAGGTGAGCCTTTCTTTCAAATTTGCACACATGACATGATCCTGTTTTCCTTTTGTTTTCCCTGACGTTGTATAGATACTAAGGTTTCTGATGATTATTGTGTCTGTTTCAGTCTCTTCCAACATGGGTGCAAATGGAGACGGTTGCCCAAGCCAAGTCCAGAATTGGGCATGCAGTCATGATGATACTTCAAGTGGGATTGTTGGAAAAATTCAAGAAAATACCTATGGTCACCAGTTTGGATCTTGCTTGTTTTGCTGGAGCTGTGCTGGTTTCCTCAGCTTGTATATTCATTCTCTCAAAACTTTCCGATGGTGTTGTTGCCGAAGAAGACAGCAGGTAGCCGAGAAATAACACATATATTTGGCACAAATGACGGCCAAGAAGGAACCATACCTTATTCTTTTTGTTAGTCATTACATTCTTTTGTATATTCTACTGAATACTACTTACACAATACAAATAAAAAAAAAATCTGTATGAGAAGAAGTTGCCACATAAACATCAGCTTAGGTTTCCTGATATGAAGGTTTAGGTAGAGGAATTCTTCAGGGCTTTAAGCCTGTAAGGATTTTGCAGTTTTTATTTGTGCAAGTTTCACTTCAGCAACAAAGAAACATAATATATATATATATATCTATATATATATATTTCCTTCTTGATATGAATCACATGCATCTGTTCTTGAGATAATTTGAACTCATGGAACAATGTAAATAAATAAATAAATAAACCCTGAATAGAAAATATTAAACTGAGAAACACAAAAAGCCATGCACCAGCGAGGTTCAGTCCTGGTTATCTAGCAAGTAAATAAATAAAGCAGTAAAAAAGAACTGTTGCTAACGTGGATAAAAATGATAATCTGTTCTGTTGTTTACCATAAAAAGAAAATAGTCCAAATTAATCCTTGCAAGATTAGCATCAGCCGGACACCCTTTGCATTTGTTGACAGAGTAGGGATTGGCATGGGAACATCTAGCACAAATCCAATATTCATCTTCTGATTGATACTTAGAGCTGCTGCTGCTGCTGCTGCCGCCGCTGCTAGACTCATGGACTCCAGGTAGATCATTTTCTAATGCTTTAACCAGCTTCTCAAAGTAATTTCCTGTCACAAAAGTCAGTTTAATTAACTTATTTCTGTAATCATCGAAATTCTCTAATGGATTATTAACATTGAGAAACGACAGTATCTCAATTTCCACACAGTGATGAAGCTTCTCCAGTGTAGATTCTGCTTCCCCTTGCAAGTAGCCAAAAAACTGCTTCTTTGCAGGCTCATTGTCAGGCAAATTGTATCCATACACAAAACTCCACCCCAGAATTCCTCTACATTCAATTATCTGCAGCCAGGCTTTAGATAAAAAATCGAAATCTGCGTCTGAAATCTTCAGTTTCTTACTCAGCCGCTTGAATTGCTCATTCTTCATATTTCCGAAACCTGCAATAGCCTTTGCTTTGGATCTTTTATTAGCATCCCAACGTTCAAAATAATGCATATATTTCTGCATAGTTTTCTGTCCCATCATTTTTCTCGAGGCTTCTGTATCCGAAGCTTTGTATATGTTACAAGCAAGATGATAGCCATTTGGACAAAGGCACGTCCAGCAAAAATTGTGACCACAGATCCTGCACGTCATGTTTGAACACCCCTGGTTTTTTTCTATGGGTCTCTTACAGTTCGGACAAGGCTTGCAATAAGATAATATGTAATTGACATTCTCAGATTCCGACATGTTCTTTGAAAGCCAAAGCTTAACAGTCTCGCAATCTAAGGGACGGTGACCTTCCTCGCCGCAGTTCCAGCAAAAGCTCGCCAAACAAATGCAAGTCACATCAAAGCTTCCTTCCCCAGCGATGAACTCAATCACATACTCACATCCTGGGCCAGGGCACCATTTTGTATTCCTGCTCTCTTCAACGCAAGACTTAACCATGAACTCAGAATACTTCTTCCTGTCTTCCTCCGACACTAATGAGTCAACCATGTCCTGATCCACCACCGCCTTACACGACGGTTCAGGACACCTTAGAGACAAACACCTAAGGTTATCATTATTGATCGATGTAGTAATGTAACTAGCCCAGCATTCTTTACAATAAAGGTGACCACATGCAGCTGAACATAACCCATCATATGAAAAGTATTCAAAACAGATCCCACATATTATAATTACACTATCATCATGATGAACCACTTCTGGTTTCCCGAACAAGCCAAGTTTTTTACGGATTTCAGACTCATCAACAAACCAAACATCATTAACTTTGCTGACAGACCAATGAAAGTAGCGAAGTAATATACTTGCCTCAGCTTTTGATATAGAAAGGACGCTGGAAACGTTAGCGATATCTTCCTCCATGCGTTGGCGAACATCTTCTAGCTTCAGGACCCTACAGTTTTGTGGCTTGAAATCCTTGTTGGAATCATCGTCTTTCTCAGCCAAGAGAATTGCATCATCATCATATTCGTAATCAGAATTCACATTTTCATCAGGATCACTTGAATCATCACCGTAATATTCCAATGGATTGTCCATGGCTAGTAAATCCCAGAAAATTGGAAATCCAGCCGAAACCTTTAAACTGAAAGGCACCAATGGAGATTGTCGATGCTTAGGTTAAGCAAAGAATATGAGAAGAGGGTTTAAGTATTTAAACTTAAAACATAGTTGAAGTTTGCCGATGAATGCCAATCAATAGGACTTCGAGATTACTTCAAATTCCAGTATTTGAGATTATGCTTAATACTATAACAAATTGAATTCAAAATTCGAATTTTCTTTTTGTTTAAAAATATAAAAAAATTACTCTCTATCTTATAAATATACTTTGGTTTTTTATTTTATTAGTTTCAAATTAAATATTACATTTTTTTATAGTAATTTTTTTATGCATTAAAAAATAAAATTAATTAATTTTCAAAAGAATTTACTAATCCAACAGTATAATTGGAAGATAATGAGATTTTTCTTTTCTGATTTTCAATTTATAAAAGTGAAAATTTGGAAATAATGAGATTTTTTATAATGTTTTTAACTTTTAAGTTATTTAGAAATTATTTAATTTAATTACTTAAGTAGTTAATAATCTTATTATTTAAAATAAATGATAATTTTATATTTTTTAAATGAAATTTAGTTAGTTAAGGAAATCTTAAAAGATATATAAAAATATTAAGGAAATCTTAAAAGATATATAAAAATACAATAACATCAAATTTTTTAAATAAAGATATACATGAGATTATAATTTTATTATTTTAAATTGATTTTAGAGTTTATTAAGAAAATCTAAAGAAAAAATCTAAATTACTTGAAATTCCACTAAATTAATTTTAAAATAAAAATTATTAAAACAACCTGTGTACATATCTTAGCCATTGAATTATTTGGACCAATCAGAGACTGCCATTTGTTCAATCTGCCTTGGAATTGGGGTGTTGCCTAGACTCATCCAGTTGGTTCTAGAATTTTCCGGAGAACTCTCTAATTTTCACCCATCTTCTCCTGGTTGGCCTACCAGGGGTCTGGGGAGTGCTGAGGCATGGCCTGCGCGCCTTTCCCCCGTGTTTTGGGCGTTCAGCGAGATCATAGGCCTGTGGGCTTCCAATCTTGCCAAGTTCGCTGGCCGGCCATGGAGTCTAGCGCTATCAAACCCGTTGGTCAATCGAGGACGTCTGCCTGTCTTGCCGAGGTTCCACGGCCCAACAATCCTGCTGCCCAAGCCATCTCCGTGGATTGTGCCTTCCTGCAGCAATCAATTCCGCCAAACATCTAAGTTCCTCCTTACGGGACATCCGACTCCTCCTTGATAGGCCTACTGCATTTTCGAGCTTGTTCGTGGTTGGCCTACGAGGCTCCCCAGCGCATTCGTGGTTGGCCGACGGAACTCCTTGCTTTCCTTGGTAGGCCTATGGGGCATCTGAGCTGCCTATTGCCAGGCTAGCTACTGCTAGCTGATTTTGCCCAGCAAATTTCTTCCGCCTATCAGTTCCGCCTGGCAGGCCTTCCATCTTGCCAGCCAATCCGTCCACATGCCTACTAGCCAATCCGAATAAGGCAACCCACATTCGATTTTGGCAACTCAACCCGTTCACCAGCCAATTTTCAGCCTTCTACAGCTCTTGATGATGGCCAATTGGGCCATCCAGCCAGTTGGACTTGGGAGAGCTCCTTGGGTCAAGATAAATATTAAGAATATTATTAAAATAATAAATGTATGTTTTTAAAGTAAAAAATTAAATTAAATTAATGAATATTAAAAATATTAATGAAATAAAAAAATTAAAATAAAAAGTATAATTTAAAAATGATTTCACTTATATATCTCTAATTCTTTTAATTTTTATAGTTTATATATACTATATATTGGAATGAAGATTTTTTTTATTTGTTAAATTAATTTTAGAAATTAGTTAAGAAAATAATAAGATATATAAATTTATTAATATTTAAAAAATTTTAATTAAATATATTATTCTTCATTTGAATTTATTATTAATCGTAAAAGGAAATTTTTATGATAAATTTGACAATTAATTTTATTATGATTAATTAAAAAATAAAAAAAAAGTTTTACTATTATTAATATTTTAATATAATTAATTTTTATTTAAATGTAATTGTAAATTATGACAAAATCTTTCAATTTTAATTTTTGTAAATGAATTTTGAAATTTGCTAAAAAAAATTAAAAGAAATACTTAAATTAATGAAAATACAATTAGATTAGTTTTAAAATTAAGATTATTAAAATATTGGATAATTATTAAAACAATAAATTAATATTTTTTAAGTATAATTTAAAATAAAAAGTTAAATTCAATTAAAATTAAAAATAAATTTACTATTATTTCGTTTTTTAATTTAATTAATTTTTAACTAAAATTTAATAATAAAATATGATACATTTATTATTCGTAATTTTTTTTGAAATGGTATTAATTGTAATCTTTATAATTTATAAATTATATTAATTTTATATTTAAATTAAAATAACTCAATTTTAAAATTACATTAACTTTATCGTTATTTGTATATATTAGATGAATTATAATGATAAATTTATTTTAAAGTGGCGAGATATTCGAAAAAATTATGAATCGCTATAAGAAGAAAGAGTTATATATGGTTACAATATCAAGAATTATTTGAGATATGAGAAAAGATTATGAATACAAAAAGAGTTTATATCATTGCAATATTAAAAAGAAAGAAGGCGTGTATGGCTATAAAATCAATAAAAATATTTATTATTTAAATCATCAAATATGTAACTTTGAATTATTTTTTATTGTTATAAATTGGTTTATAATATATAAATAATAAATTAAAAATTAATTAATTTAATTTTATATTAATTTTTAATATATTACTATAAAATAAAAATATAAAATATTCATTACTCTATATAAGTCTGCTAAAAGATTACAGTTATTAATGACACGAGGAAAAGGATGAAAATGGCAATTCACAAGTTAAGTTCTGAAATGATATTCCACGATAAAATTATTAATGGACTTATTCTCTGATAAAATTTAGAGAATATCAAAACTATAATTTATAAAAGTTTTCTTAATTATATTATATATTAGTTGTTGAATAAAATTAGTATAGAATAATTTTTTTAATAGCCTGAGTTTTCTTATATATAATATATATTGTATTTTATTTTATTTTATAATTAATTCATTTCTTTTTATTTTAAAATTATTTTTTAATAATAATATTATTTAATTAATAATCTATATTATATATAAAAGTGAGGAGAAAAATAATAAAAAAATTTCTAAATCATTCTTATTTAAATTTAATAATTACTAATTGATCTCTGTTTTGATTGCTTAAGAAATAATATAACTTTTTTATTATTTTAAAATTTTAATTTATTTGAATATTGATTTTTATTTAAATTTAAATTACATTTTATTTATAATTTAATTTTAATTAGTTATATAATTTTAAAATTTATATAAATTTAAAGTACTTGTCCTATTTATATTTAAATTAATTTTAAAAAAAATTGTTATATAATTTAAAATAAAATTTATAAAAAATGGCTAAAATTATTAGATCTTTTCCAAAAAAAAAATATTTTATGCTTCTAATTTGAAAAATTATTAATTTAAAAAATAAAAAAGAAATTCACGTTTTTTAAAAAATTTAATCTCCATTAAAAAATTTATATTATTACAATAAAACAGTAAATTTAATTATTGTTAAATTATTTTAATTTTTATTATTATTTAAATTATTTAGTGTGTTTGTATAAGTTTTAAAAATAAAATATTAAATTTATGTAACCTAATTCCGTGTTAAACAAAAAACTAAAATCCAAAAAAAAAACCTTTATTATTAAATTAAGTAATTTTATAATATTTTTAAAATTAAATTTTAATTTAATAATTCTTAAATAAAATATAATTTTGTAATCTATGATATGAAGAGAAAAAAGAATAATATTGTTAAAAATATAATAATACTTTTTAATTATTTATAATTTTATTTAAATATTAAATTCATTGATATATTTTATTATTTAAATAAATTTTATAGTTAGTTTAAAAAATATCAAATTTAGAGATATGTATAATTATAACAATATTAAATTTTAAGATACGAAATATTGGAATAATATATTTAAATAGTAAATAATATAAAAAATAAATCTTAAAATAATAATTTTTAATTCTATTAATTTATAAGGATCAAAAATAAAATCTTCACAATTTTATAAAATGAACTGATAATTGAAGAGTTATCTAAGTTCATTAATCTTGATTTTTTAATTATTCATAATTATATTTAAATTTTAAAATGGATTATAATTTTATCAAATAAATTAATTATAAAATTATCTAAAAATCTTAAATTTTAAAATATGTAAAGATTGTGAGATAAATTCAATTATTAATATTATTATATATTATTAAATAAAAAGTTAATATTATTTTAATAATAATAATTCTAATTTAAAATTATTTTACTACCTAAATCTAATAAATAATATTAATTAATTCAAACTATTATAATTAAAATAAAATTAATAAAATTATATTTAAAAACCCGAAGATAAAAAAATGAAATTGTTAAAATTACCATAATAATTTAAAATTATTACAATAAAAGTAATTTTAATTATGAATTAATATAAATTTTATTATTTATGGTTCATAAAAATTTAAATAATATTAAGACAAGAATTATTAGAATGGCACATGTAAATATTAAATAATATGAAAAAGTATTTTAAAAATACTAAATTCTTAATTTTTATATTAATTTATGTATTCAAATTTAATTAATTGATAAGATTTTCTTTTATATAGATAATTAAAAAAAAGATGAATTGATAATTTAATAATTATTCTATCTCCATATTCTTAATTTTTTAATTATTTATAATTTTATTTAAATTTTAAAATGAATTATAATTTTATTAAATACATTAATTATAAAGTTATTAAATAATAAGTAATATTAATTATTTTAAATTATTTTATCTATTAAAATAAAATTAACAAAAATTATATATATATCTAATAAAATAATTAAATTATTAAAATTACTCATAATAATTTAAAATTAGTATAATAAAATTAATTTAATTAAAAATTAATTAAATTTCCTATTTAAAATTAAAAAACTATAAAACTATTATTCATATACTTAAATTCTATTTTTATTATATTTTTATATAAAATTATAAAATAGGTTATATAAAATTAAAATTTTATTATTTACAAAAAAAGTATATCTGAAGTCTGAAACTAGTGCGGATAACGGTCCAGTTTCCGGATATTTTCGGATCATTTCACCACGTATATTCACAAATAGAGAAAATCAAGGCACACATCATAAAAAATATTTGATGTTAAAATACATGGCTTTAATTTCTTGTAAAGATTAAAAGGTCAATTAATTAAACTTGCATATATATAATCCTTCGTTTTCATCTAAATTTGACTCGATAAATCTTTTCAGAACTGGACTTTGCAATCTCAAGAAGAAAACCTTCACAAGCATGGACAAACAACTCAACCTCATCCTGGAATTATTTGAGATCGATTTGGAAATCTGAGCTGAAGCTTTACATAGTAAGTTGCCGGAAGATCATCCCTCCGAGCAAAAACAGCAAGCCCACGAGCAAACGCGAAGGAACCAGTCCCACCAACCACCGTAAGTTCTTCTCTATCTCTTTGTGCAACATGCCTGGCCTGAACATTCAGGCTGCCGGAGTACTCAGGTGTATCGAATGAGAGATGAATAATATTGAAACCAGAACGTGCAAAATTTTCAATCGGAATAATGAAACCCTGGGCCTTCCCAACAACCCTGGAAGTGTTCTCAGGTCCTTCTGTGAGAGTGCGATGGAAGATAAACGCTCCAGAATCTGGCCATGCAGCTGGCTGCTGCACGTTAGTGCTTGAGATGTGAGGTTGCTGAATGTAGAGTGAGAGTGCCACCCAGGGCCTGGAGAGATCCTTTGATGAAGCCTTGCGAGGTAATGGAGAAAATACCGATAAGAGAATCACCAGCAGGATGGATACTGAAACTGCAGTGATGAATATAATCCGACAAAGCATCATGCAGAGATGAAATATGTTTCAAGTAGTATGCTTTTGGTTTTGATATTGGGCTGTGCTTCTCATTTGTTAAAAGGATCAGTTTAATACATCTGTTGCCATGAATAAAGGTTTTGGCTACCTAATCCACATCCGGGGTGGATTCCTAAACCTCAAATCTAAATAAATGTAGTTGTTGTTGATATAATACTAACTCTATTAATCTGGTAATCAACTAACAAGATTATGTATTTTTGCCACTATCTCACAGCTGTTTGATTCTATAACACATCCCTGGCAACCCATGAAATATTTGAGTATTTGGGCTGATTGCACTCTAATAAACTGGATTTAAATATATATTATTAAATTTAAGGTAAAATTGATTTAAAAATTAAACGAGTTAAGAAGAGATTATTGATCAAGAACGCCTGCAGTATTCACATCGAAGCTTATTAGGTTTCTTGTGCATGTGCATGTGCTTCGTGCTGTCTCTTGCACATGTGCTTCGAGTAACTACACAAGATACACCCTAGCATCAACCCTAGCTGGGTCCCTTGATATGCATCTTTACGTTGTTTGCAGAGGGCAACAGTTCATTGCAGTCGCTATAAAGAATGCAGCAAGGGAGCTATTAACGGTCTGGGGAGTTAAAATAGGCATTCAGGTTGCTGAGGGCAATGGCTTTGCAAAGTACACTGTGCTCAGATTTTTCAGGTTAAAAAGACATCCTTTCATTCCAAAGACGAATTTAATAGGTGAATTCTTATAAAATCTTTGATTCTAAAGAAGTCTGTGAATTTAAATAAAGGCAATGCATCATCATCAGAAGTAACAGATGAGTTAGCTGAAAGCTCCCAAATCAAAGCGTCAGGCAATGACTATCACCTACCAAGCATCAGTTCAAACAATTTGCAGCCTCTCCTCCTTTATCCGGGCTTGAGACCGGCTGTGCACTAGATAACACAGGCGGAGTTGCATGCATTAAAAACCATACAAATGAAGACCACTAAAGGAAGAAAAAGAACTCGGGAAAAAAAACAAATACGCAAAATCATCAGCACTCGTGGCACAGAAAAGACCAACACCACTAGTCCACAACCAGAAAATACAGATGCAGCAACAGAACAACACATCAAAAGACATCTGTTCTCCTTCCCAACATCTTGAAACCAGCTAACTACACGTGAGAAAACACCAATACACTAGTGCAAAACCAGAAAATACACCCACCTTCTTGAAGCCTAATTGTGCCTTATCCCTCACTGAACATCACTGAAGGAACAAGATCATAGCTGAGAAGCAATTACAACTTTCAGCTTCTATTCCATTACAGTAAAAGAAATGTGAATGTGAGAAGGGGACAGACACCCTCAATTGCTTATCATCAATGCAGACGCATGCAGAGAGAGGGAAGCAAGCTCAGAGAAGGAAACCGGTTCATGCAGACTTAAAATCGCAATACAATACAGATTGAGAGTAGGAGCATGAACCAAAAAGTTAAATCAGGATTCTCTTCACATCTCTAGTTTCCAATTGCAGCAGCTAAACCTGGACATGGACCAAAGAAGAGGACAAGACTTGCACTTATATTCCAACCCATATGCCACCCAGTCAGCAAACCACCAGAAATATAGGAAACGCTTGTTATTTCAGAACATGCGGGAACTGCATAACAGTGGGAACGGACCAAAGAGAGAAAAGGATGAGACTTGCAAACCCATGTTAACAGCTGAAGTTGGTTGACACAGTATGTAGACCGTCTAAAGATGCTCCATCACAAATAACAAGCCAAACAATAACGAGATCAAATTGTGTGGGGAACCTGGAGACATATGCAACTCTTGATTAAGAACTTAAAATTGGATGCACAATGCAACCAACAATAAAGCAAAATAAATTACAGGATTATGGTCACAACATCACTGTATTAAAACTCTGGCAGTGTTGATCTTTGTAGTTTGGGCTAGAGGCAACACTAAGGCAACAAGATCTCCTATCACCCTAGGAGAGAGGCAAGAAGCGAGATGACTTTTTTAAAAGGGCGACAAGAAGCTAAAATTTTTAGATATTTTAAATATATACATATAAATATATATAATATAAATATTCACATAGTTGACTAACTTCAACATCATCAATGCCACTAAAATAAATTATGAATAAGTAGCAATTTAAAATCAATAACACTCATGATACATTCAGTGTTGTTCTTAATAAATAAACAAATATTCTCATAAATAAATGAACAACAAATCATAAATCAACAAAACCCATTATAATAAATTTCTAAACAAACATTGAAATTCATGATTTATCACAAGATTCATAACAACAGCACCCATTATGTTTGGAGATTGGCTGGAGAGTGGAGACATACAATGATGTGGAGAGAAGAATAATGAGAGGAAAGGAAGGGAGGAAACTGGAGAAGAACTGAAGAAGGGCGGAGAAGAAGAAGGAGATCAGGAGAAGTGCGAAGAAGGAAGAACAAGAAAGAGGATATGAGACGAGACATACCCTGTGGAGGCATTGGTGTTGGAGACTCGAACGATGGCTGCGGTTTGGAGAAGGTTGTGTCTGTCTGGCTGCTGTGCTGTTTGGAGAAGGCAGAAGAATATCGCAGGACACTTAGAGCCTAAGGGGTATCCAACCCACATTCCTGTTGTCAAGAAAAAATTTTGAACACCTCAAACTGAAGACACTTGCAAGAACTTCCTGTTCATCCCAATCCACATGCTGTCAAAACAACTCCTTGAAGAAACTCAAGCTCACACTAAAGCCAGCAAGAAAACCAGGAATTAATGCTTAAACGTAAATAACCTTATATTTGCAGCAAGAGAACCCCATGCAACTGAGCTCCTTAAACTGGGTTTCTGATATCACAATTTACACTTCGTGCTGTCCTGAAAAAGCTGGAAAAGCAGATCATAAAGAAGATGGAGTACTTACTCCTACTTTCCTATCAAATTCGTCATACCCAAGTGCAATACATTAATGTACTAAAATATTAGCAAATTTTCCAAAAATGAAAGTCCAAGAAAGGAAGGGAGAAAAAAAAAGATCTTTTCAAAGATTTGGAAATAAGTTCAAAAGACCAAAAACACAAAAGTGACACCAAAAAAAGAAAGAACCTGATAAGGAAAGATCCCAAAATTACAACCCTACTCACTCAAGAATTCCATTTATATAAAGGTAAGAGCTGATATTAGAAAGGGCAAGAGTTCTCCCTGATTAACGTTCTCCTCAAATAACAAGCTGGAAATACATACAAAAATGCAAGCTCAGAAACTAATCTATGTGCCTAAATAAATAGAGATGCATAAATTTAATTGCCAGACAAAACTAGAGATAGTAAAAAAAAAAAATTCTCCCTGAGCACCCTGCCAACAGGTTTCACCATGCACATGGGATACAAAAAAAATGCTCCACAATCCTGAAAATCACACCACAAATCATCAATCCTCAAAACATCACAGTTGGTAAACCTTCAATAAATCTGAAATTTTAACATGCTAAAACGCCTATATTAGCCAAGCCTTTTTAAGAATTAGGAAAGAGAAGTTGAAACATCTAAAAATGAAATTGAAAGATCAATGTGAAAGATCAATGAGAAGAGATTTTATTGCTTTAAATGGTATCTCATGCACATAATGCAAAGCATATTGAGCAAAATACAATTTACATGCCCATACAGCATTACTAAGGGGAACCATAAATCAAACAACACAACATGGAGTCGCAGGAAAAAAGCAAGTGCAAGCTCATAGCCAAGACGATGAGGGGATAGATCAAATTAAAGACGACATATTTCTCAAACAGCAAACTAAGGGAGACCCCAAAAAAAAACGGTGCAAAATATTTCTCAAACAGCCACGAAAAGAAGGAAAAAAAAAAGAGAGAGAACACTTCCAAGATGAGCACCATCAACTGTTCCCATTCAGCATCACAATTATATTTCTCAAACAGCCAAAAAAAAACATAGTAGTTCTTGACCTTCACCAATTGATACCATTATGCTCCACAATTTAACACTGGAATCAAGGAAACCTGTCAAGGAAAGATCTCAAAATTATAACAACATTCACTAGGAAGAGCCAAGAGAAACTCCCTGATCATTCTTACTTAAACATCCTCTTCAAATAAAAAGCTGGGGACACACAAAAATACAGACCAAGAAATTCAATGTGCCTAATGAGTACAGAAATATAAATTTGGTTGCCAGAAAAAAAGAAATGAAAAAGTCTCCACGAACTAACCTAACCAGCCAACAGCTCTCACCATGCACATAGGATTTCAACCACAAAAATGTTCCATGACCCTGGAAACCACACCACAAAATCATCGTTGATGGACCCCAAATACTTCAGTATTTTAGAAGAACAAAATTCAACCAAAGAACAAGGTGGGTGCAGATGACTTCCTGATCAAGCCTGTGCACATATTTGCAAATAATGAGTAGTAGAAGATGCAAGCTCACATCTCTAACCAAAGAGCCGACACCAAATGAATGCAAATCTCAACACAACCTGTTATGTCCACTACATTGATGGAACCCAGAACAAACAAGAAAACTACACCCGAAATCCCCCAACATAACATGAGCTGAGGACAATAAATACTCCCTTCACAAACATCAACTTCTCCCTCTAATACAGTCCATCTCAAGAGAACCTGGAGACATAAGAAAGTGCATCTTTGAGTGAGACCACATAATGGAATATGATGGACACAATTTCATTGTATCAGAGCATATGTTAAACCAAAAACTTGGCAAAGACTTTCCTGTTCACAAGCTGCTGCAAGAAGAACCACTGGAAGGCTGGATAGCAGAACAACACTGGTACTAAGAGCAGAAGCCAGCCACAGGACCCAGAGACAATAGAAACAAAAGGCAGTCTCCTACTTGATCACATAATAAGAAATCACAGCCAACACATTTATCTTATCAAACACAACACCCTGGATCACTATTGGTCAATGCAAAGCCCATGAACTTTTCAATGCACTCGTGCATATAACTTCTAGGGACATGCAAAAGATAAAAGTATAGCAATCATGTTCTTTGGTAGGGTATATAAGTAGTTGAAACATCAATGGGAGAATTTTATATACACATGCAGCTTAGACTTTAAAAGTTCCTTAAAAAGGTTAGAGAAAAAAGAATGAGGGTACTTCTTGATTAGAATCTTCAATTGATCTCGATATGCTCCATGACTACACACTGGAATCAAGAAAACCTGGTAAGGGAAGACATCAGAATTACAACAAATAGGTTTCACCATGTGCACAGGATTGAACAAGAAAAAAACGCTCCACAATCCTGGAAATCACACCACAAATCAATCATGCATCCAAATTGCTATGCTTAAGTACTAGAAATCTGAAAGTCAATTAGAAATACTTCCATCCAAAAACCAAGGCACAAAAGACTTCCTGGTAAAGCCTGAGCGCATATTCTCTGATATTCCACCATTGAAAGAAGGTGCAAGCTCTTGTCAATGCCGGTATCAAGAAGCCAACAACAAACCAACGCAAAAACTCTTTCTTCCAAAATATGTCTCCATTATATCAAGGACTACCAAGTACCAAACGTCTATGAACCAATAAAAGAACAAATAAAAATGAAAATCCAACAAGACATTTGAACACTGCTCTGCACCACGCCATGAATGAGAACAGAAACTGCAAAAAGAATTCAAGATTATTAAAAGCAGAAACACAACACTCTGATACTACTCGCAGAACCTCAACAATATGAGCAGAGGACAACAATTACTCCCTCCATAATCGTGAACTTCCCCATCCAGAAGCTTATTTTAGGGGAGACTGGAAATTTCACAGTGCATCTTTGGGTAGACACTTATGGGCAGAATATCATTGTATCCAACACACCTTCAACCAAAACCAAAGCAATAACTTCCCGTTCATGACCATCCATAAGATGCCACAAAGACTTCACTGGAGGCACACTCAGGTTAACACCCAGCCATAGGACCCCAGAGACAAGACAAAAGGCAACATCCTACTTAATCACCTTAAGCTTCATGCACCATACCAACATAACAAGAAATCATGGCCAACACTTTAATTACATTGCTCTCTTCCTGCATCACTACCGATCCAAAGTGCATGCAGCTCAGATATCTCTCACATTTTAGAGAACCAAGGCACAAGAGAGGACACTTCCCAGAGGCAAGAGAACTTCCTTATCATTCCCAGTAAACATCTGCCGCAAACAATAAGTTAAAAACACATGCATACATACATAATCAGAAAATAATTATACAAGCCTATGACTATGAATATAGTAATCTAATCAACAGAAGTGCAAAATACAAAAATCTCTCTGACCACCCTGCCGACAGGTTTCACCAAGCATAAACAATGAATTTGTCAATGCACTCATGCAGATCCTGAAAAAAGAAAGAGACTGGAACTTATTTATTACTGTTCTTACACAAGGACATCACATTCTTATATTAAAATTTATGAACTCTGACTGAGGAACTAACATCCTAATCAAGCCTGTTGCACTCCTCCAAGTCCCTAAAACAATTATGGCATCATTGGAAAAGCAAATGCAAGTTCGAAGCCTAGCAGAAGATAAGGATGCAGAAACTCAAGGGAATGGGGCTCAAATATCTCTGAATTTTAAGAGAATCCAGGCAAAAGAGAGAATACTTCCAAATCAATACCATAATTTTATCACACTAGGCTCCTTATATTTGATTAGGCAAAAAAAACTGGGGTATATGAACCTGGATCAGGAGACCAAAAAAACTCTAAAAGTTAGAGAGTACCCACTCCATGATTTTACCGGCATAAACCGAATAGAATCAATATTCTAGAAGGCAAGAAAACTCCCTTATCATTCCTAGTAAACATCGTCCTCAAAACAATAAGTTGACAGCAAATGCAAACATACATAATCAGAAAATTGTTCTATATGGCCTAGTAACTATGAATATATAAATTTATATTAAGAGAAGCACAAAATAGGGTTAAAAAAAATCTCCCTGACCACACCCTGTTGACAAGTTTCAGCCTTCACAATTCACATGGGATTGAACTACATAAATGCTCCACTATCCTGGAAATCCTGGAAATCACACCACAAACCACCAATACTGAGGACAAAGGAACTTAAGCAAAGAGTAATGATGATGATATCCAAGAATGATCCTAATCCACGCCTCGAAAAAGGATTTAACATGACGTAAAAAAACACAGATTACTTGTTGATGGAAGTACAAATAACACTTTACTAGAAGGAAAAAGCAAAAACCAACTTAATAAAAAAAAAAAAAGCATCCAATACTCTGTTATCATAAGTTCTATAAATTCTTTGATCCCCCCCCCCCCAAAAAAAAAAAAAACCCAAATGTAGCTTCAGATGATGATCTTTGAACCAATAACCAAACAAACATCCTAAAATAGATAATCAGCAAAAACATGAGGAAAGATCATAACCAAGATGGAACAGTGCTAAATTGCTCCTACCCCTAACACAAAAGAAGTTTGAAAGGTCAATGACAAAACATCATTGCTTTAAATGATACTGTAGAACTCAAAGTGGATTGAACAAAATATATTATCAGCATAGCAAGCTTACTAAACACAAGGAACGACAAACAAATCCAAACGTGGAATCATTAGAAAAGCCTGCTCAATTTCATAACCAAGATGAGAAGGAGCAGAGATTAAATAAAGGATTGGATATGCAATGTGTGTATGTCTGTACACATTTAAGAAGAGATAATTAAGGGAAAGGAGCCAAATATTTTTCTCAAACAAGCAAAAAAAAGGGAAGAGAGAGAGAGGGAGAAGGCTCCACTGGATCCAAGGAAACCTGATAAAGAAAATCTAGTATTATAACAATATTCACACAAGAATGGGGAAGAGCAAACATCAGAAGAGGCAAGAAAACTCCCTGCTCCATATCTTCGTCAAAAGCTGGAAACACACACATAGAAACTCAGAAACTAGTTTTGTGTGACTAAAGTGTATGGAGGTATAAATTTAACTGGCAGAAAAATAAGGAGAGATAAAAGAAAAATCTTCCTGACTACCCAGGTTTCACCGTGAACATAGCATCCAACCACCAAAATGCTCCATGGACCTGGAAATCACACCAGGGAATCATCAATGCTTGGAATAATCAAAGTTGATGGACAGGTCTTGAGAAGAACAAATTTGAACCTCAAGTAGAAAAACTCAACCAAAAACCAAGGTACAAAAAGACTTCCGGATCAAGCCTGTACAGATATTATCAAATATTGAGTTGTAGATAGAATATTCAAGCTTACATCTAAGCTGTAGCTAACACCAAATGAGTGCAGCAAAAAGAACATCTCTATCTATATGTCTCTCCCCAAATCCATTAGTCCACTACATTAACAGAATCCTGAAAAATTACTATGGTTATCAGAATTAACCACAACACCACCTGTGGACCAATAGAAACAGACAAAAAAAAAGCTTACACCTAAAAACCACCAACATGAAAAGAAGACGATGAATACTCCCTTTCACATCAACTTCTCCCTATATACAGTTCATCTCAAGTCCATTGTATCAAAAAAGAGCATCTTCTATGAAGGACTGAATACCATTGTATCAAACACATCTTACACCAAAACTCAAACAAAGACTTCCTATTCGTGCCTATCCACAAGGCACAAGCTGCCAGTCGCTGGAATCCCACTCAAATCCACTTATGCATCACTATTGGTCCATGACATACAGATCCTGGAAAACAAACATCTAAAACTCATTTACTACTATTATACTCGGAAGTACTATAAATTCTTGTCTTTTAAGTAAAATTTGTTATATCTATCTTCCTGATAAAGAAGCAGAAGATCAGGATGCCTTACAAAGCTCAGATATTTCTCATTTTTAAGAGAATCCAGACCAAAAAAGGAGAATACTTCCCAAACAACGTCATGTTTGATCACACTATGCTCCATAGTATGATACATTGGAGGCACTAAAAATTTAAATATTATCACATTAGGTTATTATCATACACAGTCAACATCTCTTCGAACAGTTAGCTCAAAACACAGAAACTAGTTCTACATGCCCAATTAAATTAACGAGGGCACAAAAAAGAGGGTAAAAGAAAATCTCCCTCGCTACCCTGCCGACAGGTTTAAAAGGATTACATAAAATGCTCCCTGATCCTGAAAATCAAACCACAAACCACCAATCTTGAAAAGATACAGAAAGGAACCACCAAAAGAACCGTTTTTGCTAGCCATCATACAATCATTTTAAACAGAGTTTAAAGATTTAAAAAAATGATCAAACTGTGAACACTTGTTGAAGGAGGGACGAAATAACACTTGACCCAAGAGAGAGAAACTCATTTAAAATCACCGAACTTGAATGGATGTCTCCGTGGAGACGTGAAAAGAGGAATAAATTGCAATAATCCAAAAATATCATATTAAATCGATTATCAAGCTATCCGCAACACAGCGTTAATATCAGGAATCACCCTCTCTTTCCTACTAGAGCTGAAATCAATCAATGAACCAATCATCAGATCTGTGTGAAGCTGCATCGCAATTCATTAAAAACACAAATTCCCCAATCAAACAGAAGGCCAACGTAACCAATTTAAATATCTTCGATCTGAAGCCTTGATTCTGCTTATTCCAATACCTAACACCACAAATCAACCAGAAAATATTCTACCTACATGGTGAACAATCTACCAAATCTAAACCAAACCAGAAAGTGATCCTAAATAATCCTAGGCATTTCGATCTTCGGCAAAAATAACTTGCAAACAATAACCAGGTATGGAGAAAAGAAGAAATATCCACATCAACAATTATCTTCGCATCATAATCTTTTCTGCACATAGGAACCGAAACATACACAAATCATATCGTCAATATAAACAATCAAACCAACACGACCTCACTGATGTCTAGCAGAAAATAGAAGAAAAAACCAGAATTAACCAGATCCTCCACCACCGACCACCATCTTGAAACCTATCACCCAAGGCGAGAATCCAACGGAGGGAGGTGGAGTGATATTTATAGAAGTCGGAATGAGATTGAAGGCTGAGATTAAACTGTGATTGCTGAAATTAACGGCTAGGATTTATTTTGAATCACAGTGTCAGTTAATCTGGAAGCAGCTCAGAGTCGGTTGCGGAATGCTGACGCGGTCTTTATTCAGAGGCGGTGGGCGCTGATTCGTTAGCCAATTGATCTGTAAGCGACGCGTCAAGGGATAAATTTAATCAAAATTGAATGGCTAGGATTTATTCTTAATGGAAAGTCGGTTACTTATAATATATAAATTATTATAACATTACTTAATTTTATCTTATTTTTAATAATTTTGTAAAAACATTTTTTCATATTTAATAAAAATTTAATATTTTTAAAATAAATATAATTAAAAATTTATTTTTTTAATATATATAAAAAAATAAAATGAATAAAAATTATAAAATAAAAAAATATATATAAATATATATTTGAGATATATATTTTTAATTAAAATAAATGATTATATAAGTAATTAATCCATTTTTTATGCAATAAAGATGAAAAATGTTTTCATCGTCTTCTTTCCTTAGCGAATGCGGAGCAGCCTGGAAATTTATTTTATGGTTTTGAAGATATAGTGGCATATTCAATAAAAAAATACTATAACACATCAATAATTTTATTAAAAAAATAAAATTTAATAATTTTAAATTTAGTTTAAGCTATTATACATATCATTCACACCATAGTGGTTATACGTATTTTCGCAGTTATTTTAGATGATGTGATGATTTATTGTGTCATTGTTTGTTGGATGCATATATATATTTGATAAGTATTTTAGATAATGTGATTTTCAAGAAAATATCCAGAAGGCAAAATTGGTACTAGGATTGAATTGGTTCTCAGATTCATGGATGAAATGGGTTCTTAGGATAAGTTCAATGAAGAAATGAATGCTTAGGTTGGTTTCCCTAGGGACGGAACTAGAAACTTTTCTTAGAAAGGGCCATGTACACGCATATAGAATAGATCATATAAGATAAATATAAAAATATAAACTATAAAACTTATATTAATTAAAAAGTTATAACAAAATATTTGTAATAAATATAAGTATTACGAATTTTTATTTATGAAAGCAAGTACTACAAATTTATAATTTTGATAAGTTTAAAAAAATTAAATATTTCAAATTTGAGAAAAAAATATAATTCCAAAACAAATAAATGATACAACATAAAAGTTTAAAATTAAAAAATAGTATTATAAAATTAATTCCACATAAAAAAGTTTAAATATTAATTAAAAAAATAATATAATATATTATAGAAAGATTAAATAAATATGTTCAAAGTAGAGTGAGAATAAAAATAAAATTTTTTAGGTTTAAATTGAATTTCAAGGATTTGCTAGACTATTGTATTTAATTTTAAAATAAAATATTTATCAAATTTTAATTTGTAAATAAAAAAGTTTTGAATAATTAATTTAATTAAAATTTTATATTTTTTATGATAATCAAATAATTTTAATTCTAAAATAGAAATTAGAAATTATTAGAGATTAATAGAAAATTTAAGGACCAATTAATGAAAACTAAAAATTTACTACTCTTATATACAATTTTTTATAAATAATAAAAAGTTATATTATATTAATCTATTAACATATTTTTAAAAATAGTTAAGGGACTAAAATAAAATTATATTTTAAGTCTTATTATTAATTTGGAGGGGCAATGTAAAATAACTTTATGTGTGTATATATATATATATATGTTCCCCTCTAGTTCCTCCCTAGTTACAACATTGGTTCCCCGACTTTGCTTGAGACCCTCATGGTAGAGGGTCCATTTAATTTACTTGTTGCTGGCCAAGACTTTATTTCTTGTTGTAAATAAATCATATTTAAAAAATTCTGGTTCTTTCATAGCCTGTATCAAAATCCATGCAACTTGAACATGTAGGGAATGAAAAGTGGTATGTGTAAATGTCATATTGATCTAAAGAGAGAAGAGAAGAGTACAGAAGAGAAGAGAAGAGAAAAAGAAAAGCGGAAAGATTGAGGGTTCTTCTGTTACTTTTCTGAGTTCTCTTGTTCTTCTCTTTGTCTTGAGGCAAGGAGAGTTGATTTTGATGCCACTATTCTTATCGGCTTTCCCTCACCCTGGATAGATGTATAGTCATTCTTTGTTTATGTTGCTTATTTTGTATATTTTCATGTCCTCGCTACGGGACTCGTGAAAAATTTACAGTTTGCTGAATCTATTCTCAAAGATTTCGACTGTTGTTTCTAGCGTGAAAAATAACTATTTATACGATGTTGGTATTCTCTAGACTACACTAATATAGCCGGTAGTTCATGTCTCGGTCGACTTTCTTCAGTTAGATTCTGCAATATCTCCTCCTTTCATTTACTTTGTTGATGGGCGATTTCTGCTAGTCGTCTGTTTCCTCTCTGTTTACGTAGATGTGTTGCTTCTATTTGCTTTGAATTTATTGTTGCGACAATTCTGCTTGGATTAGCTTCAATTTGAGCTTGCTTAGTTTACGTTCAGTAATTTGTGTGTAAACCGATGCAACAACAATATAGCAATGATATATATGAAGTTGGCATGTTGGATTTAAATTGCTTCCATCTGTTTTTCTGTCTTGTAGTTGAATTTGGTTTTAGTGGTTGAATTTGTATTTTCTGACTTGATTAGTGTATTTTTTTTTTTTAGGTTTCGTCTGTATTTGTTTCCATTAAAACTTAAGGAGTTTTTAATATTTTTCACTTGTTCTTTTTGTACTTTTAAACTCTCCAGGTTGTTAAATACAACTACTATGCATTGTTAAAAAAAAAAAAAAAAAAAAGAAAAGAAAAGCGGTACATGTAGGCGAAATTTTTGGTGAAATAACTAATACTGAAATATCATTTATCCATTATTAGATGTGCCATCCAAACCATTTAAAGTCTTACGCTAAAGCAGACTACAAGGCAAGAAAGTGTTCTACTTCGATGTGCCAAGAAGAAAATCTGATAATTTTGCCCACAAAGGAAAAGAAACTGAAGATGATATAGTAGCAATACTTCCAAAAAATAAAGGAAAGATGAATACAGGATCTGCTTTAGCCATTTAAAAAATGACTATAACAATTCAGGAACACAAAGATAAATACAAGATCTAGTTAATATCAGTTGAAGCACCTCGCGATACAGAAACCCTAAGCACAATAACAATACAGGCGTTCACCAATCTGAAACCGTGTGATTGCAGAACTATAGCATCAATTTATCAAGGGCTTAGCCTAGCTTATGCGGCCAATGATATTAACTAGATCTTTTCAGGACACAAACAGGAAATATTTTGATATCTTTTAACAATGCAACATCCGCACAAGTAACAAATCTTTGCTGAAAGATATCCCAAATTAAGCAACAAGCAATTATCATCACCTTACCAAGCACCAGTCCAAACAATTTGCAACCTCTCCTCCTTTTTCCGGGCTTGAGACCGGCTGTGTATTTGCTGACACAGGCGGAGTTACATGCATTAAAAACCACACAAACGAAGACCACTGAAGAAGAAAGAACAAAGTAAGTAACACTTGGAAAACAATTCACAAAGTAATTAACACTTGGAAAAGAATTCACAAAAACACCAGCCTTCTGTGCCACAGGAGAAACTAATACCACTAGTGCGCAACCAAAAAATACAGATACAGTAACAGACCAACACGTCAAAATACATCTGTCTGTCCCCTTCCCAACATCTCGAAACCAGCTAATTACCCGTGTGTCAATCTCTCTCACTGAACCTCAAGGAAGAAACAAGATCATAACAGAGTAACAACAATAGAGAAGCAATTACTTCCAACTTTCAACATCTATTCCATTCTAGTAAGAGAATGTCATGTAGGAGGGGGACACCCTACTGAAAATCTCAATCGTTGATCATCATCATTGCAAACATATGCACAGCGCTCAGAGAGAAATTGAATCATGTAGACTTAAGATCACAATATGATACAGATAGATAGTAGAAGCACAAACCAAAAAATTAAATCAGGATTCCCTTCATATCTCCAGTATATATATATATATCCAACTGTAGCAATTAAACCTGGAAGTGGACCAAAGAAGAGAACAAGACTTGCAATTATGTTACAACCATATGCCACCCGTCAGCAAAGCAACAGGAAGTAATCAAAGCGGAAGCAGACCAAAAGAAGGAAAGGCCGAGACTTGCAAACCCCTGTTAACAGTTGCAGTTGGCTGACACACAGCATGTAGGCCGTCTAAGACACTCCATCACAAGTAACAAGGCAAAAAAATAACGAGAACAACGGGAAGCCTGGAGACATAAAGTATCTTTTGATTAAGACCTTAAACTTCGATACACAATACCAACCAACAATAACAAGAATAAATTATGGGATTAAGGTCAGAATATCATTTTATCAAACTCTGGCAGTGATCTTTTAGCATGTGAGGCAACCAATTTATCCTGCAAAAGCAAGCATCCAAACCTCACAATCCTGTTAAGTAAAAAATTTGAACACCTTAAACAAAAAACTCTGGAAAGAACTTCCTGTCCACAGGTTGTCAAAACAACTCCTTGAAGAAACTCAAGCTCACATTAAAGCTGGTAATCAAGAAGACCATGAATCATGCTTGAAATTCTCATCTTTGCAGCAAGAGAAACCCATACAAATAGCAAGCTCCTTAAACTGGGTGATGCCACAAATTGAGGAATTATACCATACAACCTCACCAACATAACCAACTAAGATCACTGAGAAGATCTGATTACTTCAAACGGCAACTCATGGGTACAATTCAAAGCAGTTTAAGTAAAATACAAAATTTAGCATACCAGCCAATACAAATACAGCACATTATGGGGAACCACAAATCAAACACCACCATGGAGTCGCTGGAAAAAAGCATGTGCAAGCTCATAGCCAAGATGATGAGGAGACAGAAAATTAAAGATCAGGCACAAAACATCAAATTAAGAAAAGACAACTAAGGGACCCCTAAGAAAAAGCTCAATGGAGAAAAAAGAAAAAAACACAAAAGAGCAGGAGAAGAAGAGAATACTTCCAAGATCAGGATCATCCAATTGATTTCATTATGCTCCACAATTTAACACTGTAATCAAGGAAACCTGTCAAGGAAAGATCTCAAAGTTATAACAACACTCTCACTACTTGATACAAAGAAAGAACCAATATTGGAAGAGGCAAGACAACCCCCTGAACACTCATTCTTGCTTTGACATCCTCCAACAAAAAGCATTCTCATCTTTGCAGCAAGAGAAACCCATACAAATAGCAAGCTCCTTAAACTGGGTGATGCCACAAATTGAGGAATTATACCATACAACCTCACCAACATAACCAACTAAGATCACTGAGAAGATCTGATTACTTCAAACGGCAACTCATGGGTACAATTCAAAGCAGTTTAAGTAAAATACAAAATTTAGCATACCAGCCAATACAAATACAGCACATTATGGGGAACCACAAATCAAACACCACCATGGAGTCGCTGGAAAAAAGCATGTGCAAGCTCATAGCCAAGATGATGAGGAGACAGAAAATTAAAGATCAGGCACAAAACATCAAATTAAGAAAAGACAACTAAGGGACCCCTAAGAAAAAGCTCAATGGAAAAAAAAGAAAAAAACACAAAAGAGCAGGAGAAGAAGAGAATACTTCCAAGATCAGTATCATCCAATTGATTTCATTATGCTCCACAATTTAACACTGTAATCAAGGAAACCTGTCAAGGAAAGATCTCAAAGTTATAACAACACTCTCACTACTTGATACAAAGAAAGAACCAATATTGGAAGAGGCAAGACAACCCCCTGAACACTCATTCTTGCTTTGACATCCTCCAACAAAAAGCATTCTCATCTTTGCAGCAAGAGAAACCCATACAAATAGCAAGCTCCTTAAACTGGGTGATGCCACAAATAGAGGAATTATACCATACCAATTCACCAACATAACCTACTAAGATCACTGAGAAGATTTGATTACTTCAAACGGCAACTCATGGGTACAATTCAAAGCAGTTTAAGTAAAATACAAAATTTAGCATACCGACCAATACAAATACAGCACACTATGGGGAACCACAAATCAAACACCAACATGGAGTCGCTGGAAAAAAGCATGTGTAAGCTCATAGCCAAGATGATGAGGAGAGAGAAAATTAAAGATCAGGCACAAAACATCAAATTAAGAAAAGACAACTAAGGGACCCCAAAGAAAAAGCTCAACGGAAAAAAAAGAAAAAAACACAAAAGGGCAGGAGAAGAAGAAGAGAATACTTCCAAGATCAGTATTATCCAATTGATTTCATTATGCTCCACAATTTAACACTGCAATCAAGGAAACCTGTCAAGGAAAGATCTCAAAGTTATAACAACACTCTCACTACTTGATACAAAGAGAACCAATATTGGAAGAGGCAAGACAACCCCCTGAACACTCATTCTTGCTTGGACATCCTCCAATAAAAAGCATTCTCATCTTTGCAGCAAGAGAAACCCATACAAATAGCAAGCTCCTTAAACTGGGTAATGCCACAAATAGAGGAATTATACCATGCCAACTCACCAACATAACCAACTAAGATCACTGAGAAGATTTGATTACTTCAAACGGCAACTCACTTAAAATTTAGCATACTGACCAATACAAATACAGCACACTATGGGGAACCACAAATCAAACACCACCATGGAGTCGCTGGAAAAAAGCATGTGCAAGCTCATAGCCAAGATGATGAGGAGAGAGAAAATTAAAGATCAGGCACAAAACATCAAATTAAGAAAAGACATCTAAGGGACCCTAAAGAAAAAGCTCAACGAAAAAAAAAAAAAAGAAAAACACGAAAGAGGAGGAGAAGAAGAAGAGAATACTTCCAAGATATCATCCAATTGGTTTCATTATGCTCCACAATTTAACACTGCAATCAAGGAAACCTGTCAAGGAAAGATCTCAAAGTTATAACAACACTCACGCTACTTGATACAAAGAAAGAACCAATATTGGAAGAGGCAAGACAACCCCCTGAACACTCATTCTTGCTTTGACATCCTCAAATAAAAAGCTGGGAACACGTACAAAAATAAAGACTACGAAACTAGTTATAAGGGGTGAAAATATCTCCCCAACCACCCAGCCAACAGCTCGAACGATGCACAAAGGAATCGACCCCAAAAAATGCTACTCGATCCTGGAAATCACACCACAAACCTCAGAACGACAACACCCAAAACCTTCTCTTAAGTGGAAAAAAATTTGATACTTAAGAAGAAAAACTTCCAACAGAAGGACAAGGCACAAAAGACTTCCTGATCAAGCCTGTCAACGTATTCGCAAATGATGAGTTGCAGAAGATGCAAGCTCATGCCTGTAATCAAAGAGCCAACATTAAATGGATGCAAAAGTTCTTCCCCTCACAAACCCATTAGTCCACCACATTGACGGAATCCAAAAAAATTACTACTAGTTCTTTAGAATCAACCCCCACAAAACATATCTGAACCATTAAAACAAACAAGAAGAAAACCACACCCGATATCCCCAACATAACATGAGCAGAGGACTAGAATACTCCCCTCCATAAACATCTTCTCCTTCTATACAGCTAATCTCAAGGGAACCTGGAGACACAAGTAAGTGCATCTTTGAGACCATATAGTGGAATAAGACGGACAGAGTACCATTGTCTCCAGCACATTTTAATCCAAAGACTTGGGCAAAGACTTCCCTGTTCACAAGCTGCCAGAATAACGCACTGGAAGGCCCCAAGGATTTTTCAATGCACTCACCAAGCTGAATAAAGTAATGATTACGGCAAAAGGAAGTCTTCTTTTTAGAAGAGAGCAACGGAGAGAGATGAGGTCAGGGGGACACAGAGAGCTTCCAATCCCATATCATAATCTCAAAATGTTCCATGTCTAGTTTTGAGAAACACTTGAATCAAAGAAACCTGATCAGGAGGCGGCAAAAAAAAAAAATTACAACACTATTCACTCAGAGGGTTCTATAATGAACAGGATATATATTAGAAGAGGCAAGAAGACAGATCATTCCTCGCCAACATTTTCCTCAAACAATAAGCTGAAAACAAATGCAAATATACACATCCAGAAACCAGTTCAATATACCTAATAACAAGGTATATATAAATTTAATTGACAGGAACACAAAATAAAGGGTAAAGAAATTCTCCCCGACTTTCCTGCTGCCAGGTTTATAGGAATCAACAACATAAACACTCGATGAGTCCAGAAATCACACAACCACAAATTATGAGGATAATAGAAATTCAAGCATTAAGTATGAACAATCTTGATCCATTCCTTGAAAAAGTACAGAAACAAAAATGTTTTCAATTTAAACATAGTTTTAAATCCCGGTCTCAATTGAGTAACGGTAACGGCCTAACGCTACACAAACTTTTCAAAAAAAGTTGCAAACTTCTCAAAAAAAATTTACAAAGTTCATAAATGAAATGATATTGATTAAATTTAATTCAGAACAATAAATACAAATGCATAATAAACATAAATACATGAAATAGAAATTACTTAACTTAAAAAACATCATATAGTTTCAAATTAAAAAAACCAATATAATCTTTATAAATTGAGTAAACTAATAACTCAAAGTACACTTTCAAGTTACTCTATTATAACAACTCTTTCTAATTTCAAATTATATAGCGTAATAAATAAATATTATTCCATTATTAAGAATATTGATAAATCATCATTTTATATTTATCAAAATGTCACTGTAATACCCGGCTAGACTCCGGTATCGGAATTCCTACCGTCCGGTGGAATTTCGGATGTCGGGAACTTCTAGAAGGGTAAAGACATGTTTTATGAAATGTTTTTATGTTTTTAATGGTTTTAAAGTATGAAACTAAATGAGTTTTTGCATGAAAATAGCATTGGAGGAAAACCCAGGTTCGGCCGCCGAAAGTCAAGTTCGGCCGCCGAACATGCATGCGTTTTGGAGGCACGTTAGGCCCCCGAAAGCATGAGTTAGGGAAGTTTAGGTTCGGCCGCCGAAAGTCAAGTTCGGCCGCCGAACATTTGCATGGATGCGGAGGCACATTCGGCCCCCGAACGTGGCCTGGCCAGCCACCTATAAAAGGGTCCCTTAGCCGAAAATGGGCGAGTTTTTTCTCCCCATTTCGGCCAAGGTGAGCATTCCGCCATCCTTCCCCAATCTTGAGTTTTTCCTTCCTTTTTCCATGATCTTTACAAGTTTATAACTTTGGTTTTGAAGATCTTTGAGCTTAGAACAAGTTTTGGAGCTTGGAGACCAAAAGTTGGAACTTCTCCCATCTTCAAGTTTAGATCTCCTCAACCCTCGATCTTCAAGAGGTAAGAGCCGATCCTAAGCTCTTCATGTGTTTTAAGTAAGTTTTAAGTGATTTTATGGGGTAGAATGACATGTATAGGGTTGTATGAGTTTTTAAGCAAATGTTAAGTTTTAAGTGATTTATGAACAATGTATGATGTTTGAGTATGCTTGAAGTGTTGTAGTTGGGGTATTTGATGTTTTGAGGCCCCTAGGAACTTGTATGCATGATTTGGGTGAAGTATATGCATGATGTGAGAGTTGGGAGGCATTTGTGCATAGGGGAGCCAAAGTTTCTGCCCTTTGGCAGAAACCAGGTTCGGCAGCCGAAGGCACTTTCGGCCGCCGAACATGGCTTGAGAGGCAGCTTTAGGCTGCCGAAGCTTGCCCCCGAAAATTGGAGTTTCGGCTCTGTCCGAGACTTTCGGCCGCCGAAGGTGCCGCCGAACATGCATGAGTTTCGTCTCTGTCTGGGAGTTTCGGCCGCCGAAGGTGCCGCCGAACCTGCCTGACTTTCGTCTCTGGAGGGACTTTCGGCCGCCGAAGGTGCCGCCGAAAGTGCCCTGTCCAGCCTTTTCTTGCATGATTCCTAGGAGTGTTTTGGTGATGTTTTAGGAGGTTTTTGGGGGTATGTCTAGAGTTATGTTCTTGTTGTTTGGTGCCTCATTTGAGTCCACCTGTGTAGGTTCGGACCCGAGGAACCGAGACCCCCGGTTGTGAGATAGTCGTTCCGCGATCGTTGTTACAGCTTCAGTCACCAGGTGAGTGGAACAACTTCTTAAGTTTTAAAGTAAATGAATAAATGAATAAATGAATGAATCATAAAGCATTGCCCATGCATCATTATGCCATGCAATATTTCAGGATGTTTGCATTAGAACTCACGAATATGCTGCATTGCATAAATTGATGTTGATGTGGATGAATGTTGAGTGATCCATTAGCCCTCGTATGTTATGTCATGATATGATGATGATACGGTATAGAAGTCCAGGAAGACCCATTCTACGTCCCTGGCACTATGTAAGAGAAAGACCAGGACCCATTCTACGTTCTGGCACTAATGGAAATGTAGAGGGCTATTGGTGACAAATTCATCCTTTATGTGATTAGTTGTGATGTGTTGCATTCCATGAAAGCATGAATAAGAAAAAGTTATATAATAATATACCTAAAAATGGAGGAATCATAATAATAATAAAATGAATAATAATATACCTAAAAAGGGTGGAATTAAAGCAAATGTTTTTAGTTTCCGCTCATTGGGCTTTATAGCTCACCCCCTCTCCCCTAACCCCAGTCTTGCAGGTGCAGAGTAGATAGAGAAGTCAGCAGAGTAAGAGAAGATTATGTAATAGCTTAGCTGTGGACATGGTTTGTAGCAATGTAAAAGTATGAGATGTAATGTAATGTAAGTTTGATAATGTGCTTGACTAGAGTCTGTTGTATTCCCAGTACACATGGTCTTGTATGAGATATAATGTTTTTATGACGATTATGTAATCCAAGCCTATGTTATGTTATGTTACCCCATTGGAATATTTGATGAGGATTCCAATGAGAGGTTTATGTTATGTTGTGCATGCACAGGCTAGGCTTGGCAAAGAAATGTTTGAATGAATGAAAGAAAAGTTTTTAATTTTCATGTATGTTGTTGACCATGTATGGGATTAAACAGGTTCACAGGATGTATGTTTGGCTTGCTACGGGTCCCGGCGGCCTTAAGCCGATCTGGATCCTAGCGCCGGTGGCGGCCTGATTTTCGGGTCGTTACAGAGTGGTATCAGAGCCCTAGGTTCATATGGTCGGACCTAGAGTGTCGGGCTCATAGATGTGATAGAAAGTCAAGCACAATAGGAAATCATGTCCACTAGGATAGGATGTAGAGTCCTGTCTAGAATGAAAGTATGATATGCCATGAGATATGCTATGTATATGATGTGGGTTCATGTGTTTCCACATGAACCATTGGATGCTAATGTTTTGATTTCTGTGCTGTTTTTCAGTAATCAGAATGCGAGGAACTCGTCGATCAGCTAGATTGGCTAGAGTACCACCGGAGGATGAGGGCACGAGCGCCCGTCCTCCAGCATTGCCAAGGGCAATGTCGAGTAGGTCCCACAGGGACAGAGCAGTGGGAGATCCTAGAAGATCTCTGGATCTGGGTAGAAACAGATCAGTAAGAGGAACGGTGCAAGGAGACAGGTCAGTGGATGTGGGAGAAGAGATGGATGTGGACCAGAGGAGGGATGGTAGTCTTGGTGTGAGCATGCCAGAAGAGGGCATGGGTGAGTCTCAGGGAGGCACTCAGGCCTCGGGGTTTATTCCACCACCCCAGTACCCACCTTTTTCACCATACCCCGGGTATTCGATGGGAGGTACATCGGATTACCCCAGTGTTAATCCTTACCCTTCTCACATGCCATACCCACCTTTTTACCCACAATATCCACAGTACCCTATGTACCCACCTCCATCCATCCAGGCACAGCAAACCCTATCCCAGGGGATGCCGCACCTCCACCACCAACAGAAACCACAGTTACAGAAAACCAAAGACCTCAACCTACCTCATCTGGAGGGAGCAAGGCTAAGATGACCGACTATATGAAGTTGGGTGCTCCTCAGTTTGATACCGGTGATGATCCGTTTGTGTACCTGGAGAAGGTCAAAACGATTACAGATGAGATAGGGGCTGATGACAGTAGAGCCATTCAGATGGCTGGTTTCACTCTGAAATGCAAGAAGGCTCGAGAATGGTTCAAGAACTATGTGAAACCAAAGGTGGACAGTTTGTCATGGGAGGAGTTTGCGAATGAATTCGCAGGATGGGCTTTCCCTGACAGTTCCAGGGAGCTGAAGGTGATTGAGTTCGAACAGCTGAAGCAGACAGATGAGATGGGTGTCGATGAGTACACCGATAGATTCTTAGAGTTGTTGCCATTTGCTGGGCAGCATCTGGACACAGATCCGAAGAAATCGAGGAGGTATGTCATGAGGCTCAATTCCAGGTATTCCTCTTTGATTCAGTCAGCTGATAGAGAAAGTTTCCATGCCATTATAGACATGGCCAGGAGAATGGAGGCTAGTGCCGTAATAGAGGGAAAAGTCAAGCAGTCTGTGGCACAACCTTCTGGTTCTAAGACCCCAGGTGGGGGAAGGATAGACCCTTCATCCTTGAGTTCGGCTAGTAAGAAGTGGGGCAATACCACTAAGAAATCAAAGAAAAATAAGTTCTGGAGCAAGATCAAATCAGGTCTGGGATTAGGAAGTGGCTCAAGTTCTGGTGCTGATAATGCAGTGTGTGCAAGGTGTGGTAAGCTACACAGGGGAGTATGCCGGTTTGGGACGACAGCCTGCTATAGGTGTGGGCAAGAGGGACACATGTCTTGGGAGTGTCCGAGAGCAGTTCCTACGGCACAGCCCCAGCAGACAACTTCGGGTAGCGTAGCACAGCCAGCAGCTTCAGCCGCAACACAGGCTAGTGGCAGAGGCCGAGGGAGAGGGTCAGCCTCTTCTTCATCAGTTTACAGAGGGGAAGGTCCGTCAGCTCCAGCACGGATCTTCACAATGACGCAGCAAGAGGCAAACGCATCCAACACCGTGGTGTCAGGTAATATCATCATTGGTTGTTCAGATGTTTATGCCTTAATGGACCCGGGTGCATCCCATTCTTTTGTTTCTCCGAGAGCGGTCGAGAGGTTGGGTTTGATGGTCTCTGGGTTAGAGTGTCCCCTATGGGTCAGCGGACCCAAATGTGACCCGTCAGTGGCAGAGTCGGTCTGCCAGTACAGTCCAGTTTTCATAGAGGGAAGATGCCTATCCGCCGACCTAGTGGTTCTAGACTTGACAGATTTTGACGTCATTCTAGGGATGGATTGGCTATCTACCCATGGTGCTACCTTGGATTGCAGGGACAAGGTAGTTAAGTTCAGATGTCAGGATGGGTCAGAGGTCGTCTTTAGAGGAGACAGGGGGAGTACACCTAGAGGTTTGATATCAGCCCTACAGGCTCGTAGGCTGCTCAGGAGGGGTTGTCAGGGTTATCTAGCTCATGTGAGAGAGCTAGACAGAGATGTCAGAGAGCCCGCCTCGGTGCCTGTGGTTAGAGAGTTCTTAGATGTTTTCCCAGACGAGCTGCCAGGTTTACCGCCTCCTAGGGAGATAGAGTTCGAAATAGAATTGATGCCAGGAACCAGACCGATCTCTATCCCTCCCTACAGGATGGCGCCAGCAGAGCTGAAAGAGCTTAAAGAACAGTTACAAGAGCTGGTAGACAAGGGTTTCATCCGACCGAGTGCCTCACCTTGGGGTGCTCCAGTGTTGTTCGTGAAGAAGAAGGATGGATCCCTTAGACTTTGTATCGACTATAGACAGTTGAACAAGGTTACTACCAAGAACAAGTACCCGTTGCCTAGGATCGATGATCTATTCGACCAGCTAGCAGGAGCAGGTTGTTTCTCCAAAATAGATCTGAGATCTGGGTATCATCAGCTGAGGATCAGAGATGAAGATGTGCCAAAGACGGCATTCAGGACCAGATATGGGCATTATGAGTTTCTTGTGATGCCGTTCGGGTTAACTAACGCCCCTGCAGCATTCATGGATCTCATGAACAGAGTATTTAGCCAATACCTGGATCACTTCGTTATTATCTTCATAGATGATATCTTAGTGTATTCCAGGAATGCAGAAGAGCATGCCCATCATCTGCGGTTGGTCTTGCAGACTTTGAGGGAACACGGCTTGTATGCCAAGTTCTCTAAATGTGAGTTCTGGCTAAGGAGCATTTCGTTCTTGGGGCATGTAGTGTCAGAGAATGGGATAGAGGTAGACCCCAAGAAGACAGAGACTGTGGTTAACTGGCCTAGACCCACTTCAGTGACGGAGATCAGAAGTTTCTTGGGTTTGGCAGGTTACTACAGGAAGTTCGTTCAGGACTTCTCAAAGATAGCAGCTCCTCTGACCAGACTAACCAGGAAAAATCAGAAATTTCTGTGGACCGACCAGTGCGAAGAGAGTTTTGAAGAGCTTAAGAGGAGGTTGACTTCAGCACCAGTGTTAGCACTGCCATCTAGTGGAGAGGACTTTACCGTCTTTTGTGATGCGTCCCGTGTGGGACTGGGATGTGTGCTTATGCAGAATGAGAGGGTGATTGCTTATGCTTCTAGACAGCTAAAGAAGCATGAGATGAATTACCCCACACATGACCTTGAGATGGCAGCAGTGATCTTTGCACTCAAGATGTGGAGGCACTACCTCTATGGGGTAAAATGTGAGATCTTTACAGATCATAAGAGCCTGCAGTACATCCTGAGTCAAAGAGATTTGAATTTGAGGCAGAGAAGATGGGTAGAACTGCTCAGTGACTATGATTGCAAAATCCAGTATCATCCGGGTAAGGCTAATGTAGTAGCTGATGCCCTAAGCCGGAAATCACTCGGCAGTCTATCCCACATCACAGCAGAACGAAGACCAGTAGTAAAGGAGTTCTACAAGCTCATCGAAGAAGGGCTACAGTTAGAGTTGTCGGGTACAGGTGCCTTAGTGGCTCAGATGAAAGTGACACCCGTGTTCCTTGAGCAAGTCGCTCAGAAACAGCATGAGGACCCCGAGTTAGTAAAGATTGCCAGGACTGTTCAGTCAGGCCAGAATGATGAGTTCAGATTTGACAACAAGGGGATCCTCCGCTATGGGAGTCGATTATGTGTACCAGATGACATAGGGCTAAAAGGAGACATTATGAGAGAGGCTCATAATGCAAGATACAGCATTCACCCCGGAGCCACCAAGATGTATCAAGATCTAAAGAAGGTTTATTGGTGGCCAGCTATGAAGAAAGAAGTGGCGCAGTTCGTGTCAGCCTGCGAAGTGTGTCAGAGGGTGAAGCTGGAACATCAGAAGCCAGCTGGAATGCTTAACCCGCTACCGATTCCAGAATGGAAATGGGAAAACATAGCTATGGACTTCGTAGTAGGGTTACCGGCGACGTCCAACAGATTGGACTCCATATGGGTGATTGTGGACAGACTCACCAAATCTGCTCACTTCCTCCCTGTCAGGAGTGGCTACTCTGTGGACAAGTTGGCGCAGGTGTATGTAGATGAGATTGTCAGGCTGCATGGGGTTCCAGTGTCTATAGTGTCAGATAGAGGGCCTCAGTTCACTTCCAGATTTTGGCGGAGTCTGCAAACTGCCATGGGTACTAGGTTAGACTTCAGTACTGCCTTCCATCCCCAGACTGATGGACAGTCAGAGAGGACCATCCAAACAATAGAAGATATGCTCAGAATGTGTGTGCTAGATTTTGGCGGTTCTTGGAGGCAACATCTACCTTTAGTAGAGTTCGCCTACAATAACAGTTATCATGCTAGCATCGGGATGGCTCCATATGAAGCCTTGTATGGAAAGAAGTGCAGATCACCTGTTTGCTGGGAAGAAGTTGGAGAGAAGGCCTTGGCAGGGCCTGAGCTAGTAGAGATTACCAGCAGGGTGGTACCCTTAATCAGAGAAAGAATCAAGACTGCTGCAAGCAGACAGAAGAGTTATGCAGACATCCGCAGAAGACTAGTAGAGTTTCAGGAGGGGGATCTGGTATTGCTTAAGGTGTCTCCAATGAAAGGAGTGGTTAGGTTCGGGAAGAAAGGTAAGCTAGCCCCACGATACATCGGACCCTTTGAAATCTTGCAAAAGATTGGGAATGTGTCGTACAAGCTGGACTTACCTGCTTCAATGGCAAGAATCCATCCGGTTTTCCATGTTTCAATGTTGAGGAAGTTTGTGTCAGATCCGAGTAAGGTTCTTAGTGAGCCTGATGTAGAGATCCAAGAGGATCTCACCTATGTTGAGCAGCCAGTGCGGATCATAGACACCCAGATCAGAAAGCTAAGAAACAAGGAAATCCCGATGGTGAAAGTCCTTTGGAACCACCACAATATAGCAGAATGTACCTGGGAGACACGGGAGTCCATGCTCCAACAGTATCCCCACCTCTTTTAGAGGTTAGTATCTATGTGTTTAGTATGTATGTTATGTTCTATGTTATGCATGTATTAGTTGAGGAACATTCGGGGACGAATGTTCTTAAGGGGGGGAGAATGTAATACCCGGCTAGACTCCGGTATCGGAATTCCTACCGTCCGGTGGAATTTCGGATGTCGGGAACTTCTAGAAGGGTAAAGACATGTTTTATGAAATGTTTTTATGTTTTTAATGGTTTTAAAGTATGAAACTAAATGAGTTTTTGCATGAAAATAGCATTGGAGGAAAACCCAGGTTCGGCCGCCGAAAGTCAAGTTCGGCCGCCGAAAGTCAAGTTCGGCCGCCGAACATGCATGCGTTTTGGAGGCACGTTAGGCCCCCGAAAGCATGAGTTAGGGAAGTTCAGGTTCGGCCGCCAAAAGTCAAGTTCGGCCGCCGAACATTTGCATGGATGCGGAGGCACATTCGGCCCCCGAACGTGGCCTGGCCAGCCACCTATAAAAGGGTCCCTTAGCCGAAAATGGGCGAGTTTTTTCTCCCCATTTCGGCCAAGGTGAGCATTCCGCCATCCTTCCCCAATCTTGAGTTTTTCCTTCCTTTTTCCATGATCTTTACAAGTTTATAACTTTGGTTTTGAAGATCTTTGAGCTTAGAACAAGTTTTGGAGCTTGGAGACCAAAAGTTGGAACTTCTCCCATCTTCAAGTTTAGATCTCCTCAACCCTCGATCTTCAAGAGGTAAGAGCCGATCTTAAGCTCTTCATGTGTTTTAAGTAAGTTTTAAGTGATTTTATGGGGTAGAATGACATGTATAGGGTTGTATGAGTTTTTAAGCAAATGTTAAGTTTTAAGTGATTTATGAACAATGTATGATGTTTGAGTATGCTTGAAGTGTTGTAGTTGGGGTATTTGATGTTTTGAGGCCCCTAGGAACTTGTATGCATGATTTGGGTGAAGTATATGCATGATGTGAGAGTTGGGAGGCATTTGTGCATAGGGGAGCCAAAGTTTCTGCCCTTTGGCAGAAACCAGGTTCGGCAGCCGAAGGCACTTTCGGCCGCCGAACATGGCTTGAGAGGCAGCTTTAGGCTGCCGAAGCTTGCCCCCGAAAATTGGAGTTTCGGCTCTGTCCGAGACTTTCGGCCGCCGAAGGTGCCGCCGAACATGCATGAGTTTCGTCTCTGTCTGGGAGTTTCGGCCGCCGAAGGTGCCGCCGAACCTGCCTGACTTTCGTCTCTGGAGGGACTTTCGGCCGCCGAAGGTGCCGCCGAAAGTGCCCTGTCCAGCCTTTTCTTGCATGATTCCTAGGAGTGTTTTGGTGATGTTTTAGGAGGTTTTTGGGGGTATGTCTAGAGTTATGTTCTTGTTGTTTGGTGCCTCATTTGAGTCCACCTGTGTAGGTTCGGACCCGAGGAACCGAGACCCCCGGTTGTGAGATAGTCGTTCCGTGATCGTTGTTACAGCTTCAGTCACCAGGTGAGTGGAACAACTTCTTAAGTTTTAAAGTAAATGAATAAATGAATAAATGAATGAATCATAAAGCATTGCCCATGCATCATTATGCCATGCAATATTTCAGGATGTTTGCATTAGAACTCACGAATATGCTGCATTGCATAAATTGATGTTGATGTGGATGAATGTTGAGTGATCCATTAGCCCTCGTATGTTATGTCATGATATGATGATGATACGGTATGGAAGTCCAGGAAGACCCATTCTACGTCCCTGGCACTATGTAAGAGAAAGACCAGGACCCATTCTACGTTCTGGCACTAATGGAAATGTAGAGGGCTATTGGTGACAAATTCATCCTTTATGTGATTAGCTGTGATGTGTTGCATTCCATGAAAGCATGAATAAGAAAAAGTTATATAATAATATACCTAAAAATGGAGGAATCATAATAATAATAAAATGAATAATAATATACCTAAAAAGGGTGGAATTAAAGCAAATGTTTTTAGTTTCCGCTCATTGGGCTTTATAGCTCACCCCCTCTCCCCTAACCCCAGTCTTGCAGGTGCAGAGTAGATAGAGAAGTCAGCAGAGTAAGAGAAGATTATGTAATAGCTTAGCTGTGGACATGGTTTGTAGCAATGTAAAAGTATGAGATATAATGTAATGTAAGTTTGATAATGTGCTTGACTAGAGTCTGTTGTATTCCCAGTACACATGGTCTTGTATGAGATATAATGTTTTTATGACGATTATGTAATCCAAGCCTATGTTATGTTATGTTACCCCATTGGAATATTTGATGAGGATTCCAATGAGAGGTTTATGTTATGTTGTGCATGCACAGGCTAGGCTTGGCAAAGAAATGTTTGAATGAATGAAAGAAAAGTTTTTAATTTTCATGTATGTTGTTGACCATGTATGGGATTAAACAGGTTCACAGGATGTATGTTTGGCTTGCTACGGGTCCCGGCGGCCTTAAGCCGATCTGGATCCTAGCGCCGATGGCGGCCTGATTTTCGGGTCGTTACAGTCACTGTAATAGTTTAACTTATTCTCGAACATGTATTGTTTCTTAACTGATTTTTAATTGTTTTTTTGAAATTTTACGAATCTTACACCTATATTTGATTCTTGAATCTTAACTCAAAACTTGATGAGACATAGCAAAGATGACAGGGAGCATACATCATATTAAAGGGATTAGATGCAAAAATCAAGTGAAGAAAAAATGACCAAAGAGCAAACCCCCCCCCCCCCGGGGAAAAAGAACACAAAAAAGAGAGTTTGTTAAAAGGGTCAGGAAAAGAAAGCAAATACTTCTTGATTAGCATCTTCAATTGATCTCAATATGCTCCACGAGTAAACACTGGAATCAATGAAAGTATCAAAACTACAACAATATTCACTCAAGAATTCTTCTTATATGAAGGAGAGACCCAATGCTAGAAGGGGCAAGAGAACTCCCTGATCATTCCCACTCCCACACCACAACTTCCTCAAATAACAGGCTGGAAACACAGGAAGGGGCAAGAGAACTTCCTTCCTGACCAATCCCACACATCATCTTCCTCAAATAACAGGCTGTAAACACACACAAATATAAAAACTCAGAAATAGGGATATTATGAATTTAATTTCCAGAAACAAAAAGGTCACAAAAATCTCCCGACTAGTCTGCCAGCAGGTCACTTGACAAGAAAAAAAGCAGCTAAACTCCAAAATCCTAGATATCACCCACAAATCATCAATCCTCAATCCTCAAAATAACCACGGTTGATGCATCCAATTCATGTTGTTAAAAACAACAAATATGAAACTCAAAAGTAGAAATACTTCCATCCAAAAGACAACGTCCATGCCATCATCAAGAAGCCAACAACAAATGAATTCAAAAACCAGTTCATCCACTACATTGATGGAATCCTGAAAATTTACTACCAGTTATCTGAATCAACCACCACCAAACATTTGTGAACCAATAAAAACAAATAAAAAAGAAACAAAAACCAAGTCAATAACTTCCTGATCACACCATCCACAAGCTGCCAGACAGGCTCACTGGAGGCACACCCAAGCTCACACTGAAGCTGAAAATCAACAAGAACTGGAACTAATGCTAAGAGCAGTGTCATTATTACACTTCCCATGCAGCCATAGGTCCCCAGAGCCAAAACAAAAGGCAACATCCTTCAGTAGTGGTCCGTACATCAATTCACTTGTGCAGAACCTGGGAAAACAATCTGAACCTCATTTATTACTGTTCTCACAAGGACACTACCTTCTTATATTAAAATTTATGAACTATCACCAAGGAACATACATCTTCATCAAGCCTATCACACTCCCCCGTGTTCCTAAAACAAAATTGCATCATTGGAAAAGCAGAAGCAAGTTCATAGACCAATTGAAGATAAGGATGCAGAAGCTCAAGGGAATGCAGCCCAGGCATATCTCAGCTCCTTATGTATGATTACCCAAAACAATGGATCAAATAAACCTGATCAGAAGGCAGTGAAAATCTAAAGATTATAACAGTATACACTCAAGGATTACACTGAGATGAAGATCTCACGATTATAAAAATATTAAATTCAGAAATTTACTTGGTATAAGGGGCAAGCCAACATTAGAAAGAGGAAAGAGAACTCCCTCACCCTCCCTACTCAACATCTCCCTCTAGCATAGAAACTCACAAACTAGTTATTTGTCCTAATGAGTATGGAGATGTAAATTTAACTGCCAGAAAGATAACAGGGGATAAAAACCCTGGGTCCTGTTAGTCCACCTAAGCTAAGCACTGTTCAATAAAATAAAATAAATCTAAGCGATTACCCTACTAACAGGTTTTACCAAGCACATAGAATTAACCACCAACAAAATGCTCCAAGGTCCTGGAAATCACACCAAAAAATCATCATCCTTGGAATAATCAAAACTGACGGACAGCAAATCCTGTTTTTGAGTAGAACAAACTTGAAACTTAAGTAGAAAAAATCAACAAAAACCAAGCCACAAAAGACATCAAATAATGAGTCATAGAAAGAAGATTCCAACTTGCATCTAAGCTGTACCTAAACACCAAACGAATGCAGACAAAGGATATCTATATGTCTCTCGCAAATCCATTAATCAATCCACTGTAATGGAATCCTGAAAATACTCCCTCCATGACATCAACATCTCCTTCCATATAGCTCATCTCAAGGGAACCTGGAGACACAAAAAAGTACATCTTCGAGTAATACCATAACATTGTATCAAACACATCTTACACCAAAAGCAGAGGACGATGAACACTCCATTCATAAACATCAATTCCCTCTATATAGCTCATCAAAAGGGGGAAACTGGAGACACAAAAAAGTGCATCTTCGAGTAACACCATATAATGGGCAGAAATCATTGTATCATACACATCTTAAACCACTTGGCACACTGAAGCTGCAACGGAAGATAATGCTAAGAGCAATAGTCAGCCATGGAACTCCAGAGACAAATACAGAAGGCAGGCTCCTACTTAATCACCTTAAAACTTAGATGTTTTATACCACAGCAACAAAACAAGAAATCACAGCTAACATATTTATGTTATCAAACACTTCCGGCATCACTATCAATCCATGTCAATGGAATCAGATCCTGAAAAAACAAACATCCAAAACTCATTTATTATTGTGCGTACAAAGAAGTCCTATAAATTCTTGTTTTCAAGTAAAAATTTGTTAAATCTATCTTATTAATCAAAATATAAACACTTGAATCATCGAAACCTGATCAGGAGGCACTAAAAATCTAAAAATTATAGAAGTATTAGCTCCATGATTCTACTTATATGAAGTGGAGAGAATCAATATTAGAAGAGACGAGAAAACTCCCTTATCATTCCTAGTCAACATCCTCCTCGAACAATTAGCTGAAAACACATGCAAACATAAGAACTCAGAAACTGATTCTCCATTCCTGATAATAGTGGAAATCAAACCACAAACCACCAATCCTGATAATAGTGGAAATTCAAGCAAACAATCTTGATCCATTCCTTGAAAAAGCGCAGAAAGGAACCACCAAAAGAACCGTTTTTGTTAGCCATCATAAAATTAATTAACAAGAGTTTTAAAGATTTAACACAATGATCTAAGAACCACTGAGCGAACCCGCTGAATGAAGGAAGAAATAACACTTAACCGAAAAGAGGAACTTCCAAAAGAGAATATCATATTAAATCGATTATCAAACTACCACCAATGCCGCTGTGCACCGTAAAATATCAGGGATCAAACTCTGTTTCATACTAGAGCTGAAATCAATCAATTAACCAATCATCAGATCTGTGTTAAGCTGCGTGGCAATTCAATTCGAAACACAAATTCCGCGATCAAACAGAAAGCCAATGCAAACCAAGAAAATACCTTCTACCTCAATCCTCGATTCTGCTTTATTCCAAATACCTAACACCACAAAACAACCAGAGAGAATTCTACCAGTATGGTGAACAATCTACCAAATACAAACAAATCCAGAAACAGATCCTAAATAAACCTAAGCATTAGATCTTCGGCAAAATAACTAGCAAAACAATAACCACGCATGGAGAAAAGAAGAAATATCCACATCAACAATTCTCTTCGCATCAAAATATTTTCTGCACAGACGAACCGAAACATAAACGAATCATATCATCAACGTAAACAATCAAAGCCAAGACGATCTCACAGATGTCTAGCAGAAAATAGAAGGAAAACCAGAATTAACCAACGCCTTCACCACAGATCATCATCTCGAAGCCTACGACCCAAGGCAAGAATCCAAGGAAGGGAGGAGGAGCGTTATTTATAGAGAAGTAGAATGAGATTGGAAGGCTGAGATTAAACTGTGATTGCTGAAATTAACGGTTAGGATTGTTTTGAATCACAGTGTCAGTTAATCTGGAAGCGGCTAGTCGGTTGCGGAATGTTGACGCGGTCTTTATTCAGAGGCGGTGGGCACGGATTTGTTTCGCCAACTTGATCCGTAAGGGACGCGTTAGGGGGTATCTTTGATCAAAATTTAATGGCTAGGATTTTTTCTTAATATAGAGTCGGTTACTTATACTATATATATATATATCAAGATTTGTCCACCGAATTATTCAGTATTCATTTTATTTTGTAGATTAAATTCGATGTAAATTAGTATAATATCAATAATAATAAAAAAATAGTATTATCGTGAGATAATAATTTTTACAATTAAATTTAAAAATTGAATAAAATTATAAATTTTAAAAATTTAAATTATTGTGCTAAAATTTAAGAATTTAATTAAATGATAAAATATGTAAATATTTATTTTTTTAAAACAATGATAGCCCTAAAATCAATTTTCTTCTCTGGTTTGTCAAATAATAGCATATTTTTTTATTTTTTTATTTTTTTTAATTTTTAATTAAAACAAAGTATTATATAAGTAATTTGGTGAAAAATGTTTTATTGTCTTCTTTCCTGAGCTAATGTAAAGCAGCCAGAAAAATTATTATATGGTTTTGGAGTACCATCATATCAAGCTATAGTTGTATATTCAACCAAAAATACTATAATACATCAATAATTATATTAAAAAATAAAATATAATAATTTAGATTCATCTAAAGCTGTTATTTGTATCATGTACACTTTACCATTAAACTTAAGGTATTCATCAGCAACTCTTGATTCTTTATTCTTTCTTCATTATTTCCTTATTATTTGCCTATTCATAATTCTTTCAATTATTTCTATTATTTTCTTTCTACTTTTTTTCTCTTTTTTCTATTATTTTCTGTGATATTTATAATCAATAGCGAAAAATAATCAGGTAATGATCTGGTGGAGATGTATAGAGAGTTGAATATAGAGTCGAAAGACGAAAAGATGGAGTATTTGAAAGACGATGGCCAGCCAAAGGAGGAGGAGGTAGTATCATGGTTTGGAGACCTGTTAAGGGAGTGATTATCAAAGAACTTGGAAACAATGCTTATCTATTCTAGTTCTTTCATCAAATGGATGTAGATCAGGTTTTGAAGGGTGCACCATGGAATTTTCAAGAAGTTCCTTTACTTCTCCATGAGTTGCAGCCTATCAAAAGATATTTGGGTGCCGTTTATTATATGACATGCCAAACTTTCCATGAGAAAAGTTTCTATGGGGGCCTTGGTTGAAGGCAAAAACTAGAAAGGTTTCTCAGGTTGGTGCTAAATGGTTAAGATCGGAAAGTGATTTATTAAGAATGGATAAATCATTGGACAACGCAACTAAAAAGATGGCTAAAAAAATAAAACAGAACGATGGTGGAAACAAGCCGACAATGAACGAAAGTGGTACGTCTAATTTAAATCCAATTCAAAATTTGAATTCATATAACATGGAGGTGGTTAATGATAGGGAGGAGATTGGAGACGATTTTCAAAATTTGGATGATTCATTGTTATTATCCGAATAGAAACATAGGAGAGTGGAGGATGTTTTGTAGGGTTTGAATAATGAGGAGGATATTGATAAGGTGCAAGATTCTTTTTAAGGTAATTTAAAAAAACTTGAAAGAGGCAACTTTTGGTTTCTAGACCTGCCTAGATCGATGAGTAATTTAAGTTGGAACTGTTGTGGATTGACCTCTCCGCAAGCATTGTTGATTTAATCCAGAACAAAAGGTCTAATTTTATTTTTCTTATGAAAACAAAATTAAAAAAAAAATATTTCAACTTAAGAAGAACTTGGATTATTAGGGTTGGTTGCTTTGCAGTGGATCCAATTGGGTTTAGTGGTGGTTTGGCCCTATTTTGGAAAGAGAGTTCAATAGCTAGTTTGATTAGTTATTCTACACACCATATTGATGTGTTGGTAACTATTGAAGGTATGACCCAATTCAGATTGATTGGTTTTTATGGATACGCGAGAGAACGGTGCGTTTTAAGGGATGGGAGTTGCATTAGTGGCAAAATTTGGTAAGCCTTGGTGCGTTATTGGAGACTTTAACGATCTACTATGGTCGACTGAGAAGGAAGGAGGAGATAGACAACCACCTTATTGAAGGCTTTCGAAACACTCTTGAATTTTGCCAGTTACAACATTTGGGTTATGAGGGTCCATTGCTTACTTGGACAAACAGAAGAGACTCCAATTTAATCAAGGAAAGGTTGGACAAAGTTGTGGTTTCAAGTATATGGAGATCCACGTTTCAGATGGCAAAGCTTTAAATTCTCGAAATCGATTGCTCGGATCATCTGCCAATCTTTTTATCACTAGGTGTTCAGTTGCAACGGTATGTGAGGAAGCGATTTTGGTTCGAGAATTCGTGGGTGCAGGAGGTGGACTGTGAGTCTATTGTGGCTGAAGGGTGGAAGCAAAATGAAAATATTAAATTGCAAGTTAGAATAGTGCAGTGTGTGGAGCGAATTAAAAAGCGGGCGAGAAGCCATCATGAGGATTTTCAAAGGCGGTTAAAAGAGGTAAAGCAACATTTATCATTTCTCCATAAACAATGATATGTTCCTCTTGCCGATATTAAGGAAGCAGAAGTTAGATATAGTAATTTATTGTTATAAAATGAATGCTACTGGAAACAGTGGGCAAAGCAACATTGCCTTGCAACTGGTGACTCAAATTGTAGATATTTTCACATATATGCTTCGAATAGATTTAAGAAGAATTATGTTAATCAGTTGAAGAATGATGATGCTCAGTGAGTTTCATGGGATTCGGGTTTGCCAAATTTGATAATGGATTTTTATAAGAAGCTATGTACGTCTTCACGATGAGATATGGGCAAAATCTTATCATTTGTGCAAACAAAAATTAAAGAGGATCATAATTTTTTCTTCTTCAATCATATTCTAAAGAGGAGGTTAGAGAGGCTGACGTCGAACCCTATGGCACAAGCCTCAAACCCAATGTACAAGTAGATATGGAATTCAAAAATTTGATAAACCCACCTCTTATGTCACCAACACTTAGAGAAACTGAAACACCAATTATCGAAGGATTTATATGAGAATCCGACAAATGCCACAATGAATAGTTGATAAGTTAGCCAAGATTCTTAGTGCAATTGATGAAAGCAAATCCTCGCTCTCACTCAAAACAATACACGCCAAAGGCATGAAAAGAATTTGAAAATTTAGATTCAAAATTGTTTCTTACAAGTGTTTCTTATCCTTATATAATAAAGAGAAAACAAATAAAACCCTAAGACACTCTTCTTAGGCCTGGCCGAATTACACATAAGCTCAAACCCAATCACACACTAAAATAACACATTAAACTCATAAGTATTAAAACACAAGCCTAAAATATGGCACAACACTCTAAAACTTAAAAGATAAAATATGGACAGAATATAAGCCCAAACAAAGCCAAAATAAAGCAAGTGTTTAAATAATAAAACATAGCAAGCCCATCATGACAAAACTAAATCTTCACAAAAACCTTTCTCGATCTTCACTTTAGACTTCCCTTTGTATAGTTTTGGCCCATAGGTTTGATTAGGCTCTCTGAGCCTATGATTGCAAGTGTTGCACCAAATCTACCCCATATAAGTTGAAGCACACCCCAAATGTATATGGATTATATGAATATGATTTTGAACTCATTTTAGATCCATTTGAATTATATAAGTTTGCTCCATACTATTGTTAGAAATTTGCCCTATTAGATCCGTATCATTCCCTCATTCCTTAGAAAAGATTCATCCTCAAATCTTGCTAATATTTATGTCAGGAAGGGAAGCTTTAAAAACCAATGCATCTTCAAAGACCTCCTCTTAAATAGGTAGAAATAGCATAAAACTTTTGTCATGGATGTTTTCATCAACAACCTGCACATCAAGAACAAATGAACTAGGCATAAAAATATTAGTCATAGAAAGATCCTGTGAATATGATTCATTCTCCTCTACAACTTTCAAAACAGTCTCATTCACTTCCTCCACCTCATCAATCACGCGCTCCCCATGTCCACCATCATTCACAACCTCTTCTATAAACTCATTGATGGAATTTTCAGCAACAACTATATTAACTTTATGCATTACAACTTCCTCTTCAATTTCAATATCTATGGAAGTTGAGATTGTAACTTTAGCCTCTTGTTTCTCCTTTTCTTTCTCCATCTTCCCTCCTTGAATTAGTCTTGCCAACCTGTTATCTAAATTCCTCTAATAGTGTGAAGGGATAAATCTCTGGCGCATCAACTCTTCATCTCGGACTTGAGCCTTATTGCAATTACGAGTTTTTTGAGGTATTCTTGTAGGAGTGGGCGCTTGTGAGACATTCAAACCCTCCATAGTTTCGGTCAATCTCTCAAGAGTCTTATAAATCCTTTTAAACTCACAACCAACTGTAATACCCGGCTAGAATCCGGCATCGAGATTCCTACCTTCCGGCGGAATCTAGGGTGTTGGATCTCTCTAGAAGGGTAGAATGTGTTTTCTAAAAATATTTTCAAATGATTTTAAGGGTTTTAATTGAAAGAAAATTGAGTTTTGAAGAGAAAAGACCAAGGAGGCATTTGCCAGGTTCGGCCGCCGAAAGTGAAGTTCGGCCGCCGAACATGGAAAGGTTTCGGAAGTGCCTTTGGCCTCCGAAAGTCTTGTTTGAACGAGCCAAGGTTCGGCCGCCGAAAGTCAAGTTCGGCCGCCGAACATGCATGAGTTTAGGGGGCACGTTAGGCCGCCGAAGGTCTTTGACCAGGCCACCTATAAAGGGCCCTCAGATCGGAAATGAGCGAGTTTTCTCCCCATTCTCGAGCTCAGGTGAGTTTATGCCTTCCTTTGGTCGTTTTCGTGTTTTCTCTACCCATCTCTCAAGTTTTTCATGATTTCTACCCTTGTGTTTGAAGATTTAAAGCTTAAAAGGAGTTTTGGGAGCTTGGAGCTTTTGGAGCTTGGATTCTCCACACCTCCGAGTTAAGGATCACACCACCCTCGATCTTCAAGAGGTAAGTGTAGATCTTTGCTTCCCTAGTGTTTTTATGAAGTTTTATGAAGGTTTTGATGGTTGAGTATGGGTAGATATGCATGTTAGGATTTATGTGGGTTTTATGCCCAATGTGTGTTATGTGATGCTCATGTATGTTTATATGATGCTTTGTTGGAGGTTTAAGCTTGAGGGAGAGTGTATGCATGATTGGGAAAGAGAAAGTGAGGTTATGGGTTGTTTTGATAGTTTTGGCCTATGTGGGTCATAAGCTATCTATGTATGTTTTGATGTTGTTTTTGGAGTTTAATCAAGCTATTAAGCTCCTTTGTGCATGGTTAAGTGTTTATGCATGTTTTGGTAAGATGAGTGCTTGTTTTGGGGTGTTTGGAAGGTTTGGGAGGCTTGAATGCATGAGAAGCTGAGTTCTGCCCTTCTGGGAAGAACTCAGGTTCGGCCGCCGAAAGTGGCTTCGGCCGCCGAACCTGCCTTTTGGATGCATGGATTGGCCGCCTAACCTTGCCCCCGAAAGTTGAGTTTGGCTTGAAAGTAGACTTTCGGCAGCCGAAGGTCATGTTCGGCCGCCGAAAGTGTCTGACTTTCGTCTCTGGAGTGGGACTTTCGGCCGCCGAAGGTGCCCGAGTTTCGTCTCTGGAGGGAAGGTTCGGCCGCCGAAGGTGCCGCCGAAAGTGCCCTGTCCAGCCTTTTCATGGTTGTTTTCTATGCATGCTTAAGTGATGTTTTAGAGGGTTTTTGGGGGTATGTTTATGAGTTGTTTAGAGTATGTTTGGCACCTCATTCGAGTCCAACTGTGTAGGATCGGACCCGAGGGACCGAGGAGGCCAGTAGTGCTAGCAATTGCAGAGTCAGTCAGCGTCTGCCAGGAGGTGAGTAGAACTAAACTTAATCTTTTATGTACGAAATCTAATGCCTAAAGCATGTTCATGCATCATGATTATATGTAATAGGCTGATTGCACTAGTTTCACGAATGTGACGCATTGCATTATTTGATGTTGATTCAGGAGGTTTGGACTAAGGCGACTTCAATAGCCCATTTCTGTCATTGAGTCTTGGGTAAGTCCTTTGAGAGCCGGACAAGTACATATAGGAAAGTCCTGGTGAGCTCTCTGTGGATTTGGTACCCTGTCATGTATGTGAAAGTCCTGTGTGAGCTTCCTTGGGGGAGCCGGGCACCGACAGAGGGAATTTTGAGGTCATGTCCGATCCTTGAGAGTAAAGGATGCTAGCAAAAAGGAACTCTCAAAAACAGTCCGTGGGGAATATTTATTTGCATGAACCCCGAGACGGACAAGATACAGTTATATGATTTCTTTGTGTTATGACGCATTTCATGAGAGCATGTAATTAATGAACTGTTTTCTATGTTTCTACTCACTGGGCTTTTTAGCTCACCCCTCTCCCCTAACCCCAGTGTTGCAGGTTTGAGGTTGATCGGGAAGACGTCAAGGGTAAAAAGGTCGTACTTTTGTAATAGTATTAGCTTAGTACTTGTAGTGTGGACATGTGTTATAAATTGAGATATTGATTTGTAAGAGAGTGAAATGTAAAGTTAATTGGAGTTATGTGTATGGTTAGTTGTGCTTGGCCCTAAGACTTGGTTAGTCCCTTTTTAGTACATGATGTATGTTATGCTAGATGTTGAGTTGTGTTTGAACTAATCTTGTGGCATGTGTTGTTTACCACGCTATGGTAATGGATGAGGACCCTAGAGGAGGTCTTATTTTTGTGGTTTGATGCATGCACAGGTTAGGTTCTAGTTCCTTGGATGTAATCCCAGCTTGATATATGTTATGTTGACCCAGCTAGAGTTTTAATGAGGGCTCTAGTAGGGGATCCTTTTATGTTTTCAGTTATGTCGCATACAGGTCAGGCTCGGTTTTTGCATCAGATGTTTACGTTTTTATGTTAAAGTTTTGATCATGTATGGGATTTGACCAGGTGATAGGAAGTATGTTTGGCTTGCTATGGGTCCCGGCGGCCTTAAGCTGATCCGGATCCTAGCGCCGGTGGCGGTTCGGGCCGTTACAGAGGGGTATCGGTTTCCGGGTCGTTACACCAACTGACTTTTTGAAGAGCTTATAATCACAAGCCATGTCCCATTCACTTTCATCATCACTATCCACCATATTTTGTATTTACTTATCCTACCTTAAATTAATAAAGAATAAACTAGCAAATATGGTGTTAGAAATAAAAGCACTCAAGTGTTTGTACTCTTTCCACTCTTTTGTTGATTCTTCAATTGCACTTCAGAAACTAAGGTCAACCAACCAACCCCAAAGTGCATTTAATGAAACAAAGAAGAAAACCTAAAAAAAGAAGAAAGTGCGCAAAAACTAGAAAGAAAACCTTGACAATTTGGAAAGTAACACACGAACTAGGTTTTGTACTACTTGAAAAATATCACCTAGAGTATAGACACAAGCAAACAATAATCCAGCAATGTCAAGAAAGTAAAAGCAAACTTAAACCAAAAAAGAAACTTAGAATTTAAATAAAAATGAATCTGGACAAAAGTTTAAATTTAATTCACTTCAAACCAAATTAAATATGAATCTATTTAAATCTACCCAAAAAGGCAAGTATCAAAACCCCACAAATAAAGTAAAAAAAAAAATTAAATTTCCCTAAGTTCAACATCATGGACAAAAATTCAGGTGTTAAAAGAAGGATTTGACGTCAAATCAATTTAGATGCAATTGCCTTAAATATGCACTTTAGGAAATAGGCAGAATTTCTTTTGTCTCCTAATCTGGATTCAACCCAATTCAAAATTCAAAATTGATTCCCATAAATTACAGCTATCAATTGAGACAGTTAAGACAATATAGATGAAATATGAAATATATCACAATTTTGGTTAGATCAAAATAAATAAGGTAAAGGCGATTTTTTTTTATGGATTTCAAATTTTTCTTCCAAAAGAGATTATGTAATGATTAATAATCAATAAGGTGCATTCATGGACACACAACCTTTCACCAAAATTAACAAGAAAGAAAAAAAAAACTCAAAAACCCTAGATCCTAAGATAAATCAGAATTTACCTCACTTTGGCTCTGATACCAACTGACATGGAACCTTATGGCACAAGTCTCAAACCCACACGCACAAGTAGATATGGAATCCAAGGATTTGATAAACTCACCTCCTATGGTACCCCACACTTAGAGAAGCTGAAACACCAATGATCGAAGGATTTAGATGAGAATCCAACAAACGCCACAACGAATAGTTGATAAGTTAGCCAAGATTCTTCGTGCAGTTGATGAAAGCAAATTCTCACTCTCACTCAAAGCAATACACGCCAAAAGGCATAAAAAGAATTCTGAATACTTAGATTCAAAGCTGTCTCTTACAAGTGTTTCTTATCCTTATATAGTAAAGAGAAAACAAATAAAACCCTAAGACACTCTTCTTAGGCCTGACTGAATTACACATAAGCCCAAGTTCAATCAGACACTAAAATAACACATCAAACTCATAAGTATTAAAACATAAGCCCAAAACATGGCTCAACACTCTAAAACTTAAAAGATAAAATATGGCCAAAATACAAGCACAAACAAAGCCAAAATAAAGCAAGTATTTAAATAATAAAACATAGTAAGCTCATCATGACAAAGCTGAATCTTCACAAAAACCTTTCTTGATTTTCACTTTAGGCTTCCCTTTGTGTAGTTTTGGCTCATAGGTTTGATTAGGCTCCCTACGCCTATGATTGCAAGTGTTGCACCAAATCTACCCCATATGAGTTGAAGCACGCCCCAAATGTATATGAATCATATGAATATGATTTTGAACTCCTTTTAGATCCATTTGAATGATATAAGTTTGTTCCACACTATTGTTAGAAATTTGCCCTATTGGATCCGTATCATTGTGATACCAACTGACGTGGAACCCTCTGGCACAAGCCTCAAACCCACACGCACAAGTAGATATGGAATCCAAAGATTTGATAAACCCACCTCCTATGGCACCACACACTTAGAGAAACTGAAACACCAATGATCGAAGGATTTAGAAGAGAATCTGACAAATGCCACAACGAATAGTTGATAAGTTAGCCAAAATTCTTGGTGCAATTGATGAAAGCAAATCCTCACTCTCACTCAAAGCAATACACGCCCAATGCATGAAAAGAATTCTAAAAATTTAGATTCAAAACTGCCTCTTACAAGTGTTTTTAATCCTTATATAGTAAGGAGAAAACAAATAAACCCTTAAGACACTCTTTTAGGTCTGGCCAAATTACACATAAGGCCCATGCCCAATCACACACTAAAATAACACATTAAACTCATAAGTATTAAAACATGAGCCCAAAACATGGCCCAAAACTTTAAAACTTAAAAGATAAAATATGGTCAGAATACAAGTCCAAACAAAACCAAAATAAAGCAAATGTTTAAATAATAAAATATAGCAAGCCCATCATGACAAAACTGAATTTTCGCAAAAACTTTTCTTGATCTTCACTTTAGGCTTCCATTTGTGTAGTTTTGGCCCATAGGTTTGATTAGGCTCTCTAAGCTTATAATTGCAAGTGTTGCATCAAATCTGCCCCATATGAGTTGAAGCACGCCCCAAATGTATATGGATCATATGAATATGATTTTGAACTACTTTTAGATTCATTTGAATGATATAAGTTTGCTCCACACTATTGTTAGAAATTTGCCCTATTAGATCCGTATCAGAAGCATTATTCTCTATGCACCCGGACAAATTACCTGGACCTAATGGGTTAAATTCGAGATTTTTTCAGTGTTTGAACGATGGTGGTGCACTTCCCGTAAGTAGGGGTAAGCATTCGGTCGGTTCGGTTCAAAATCGAACCGAACCGAATAAACTGAAAACCGAAATTTTAGTGTTTATGAAAACCGAACCGAATCGATTTTGGTCAGAAATCGAATCAAACTGAACCGGTCTGATTCAGTTCGATTCGGTTCGGTTTGATCAGTTTCGATTTTTAATAATTTTTTTATTTTCTACACTTTATTTTTAGTATTTTAAAATTTAATTAAAATATTTTAATCTTAATATAATTTAATTTCTCTATATTATTGAAAAAAATATTATTATCACTAATCGGTTCGGTTTGATTTTTTTCTGATCAAAATCGAACTGAACCGAAATAACCGAAATTTTTAAAATTAAAAACGAACCAAACCGAAATATATAAAAAACCGAATCAAATTTTCAATTTGGTTCGGTTCGGTCGGTTTTTTCGGTTTGAACCGAATACTGGTCACTCCTACCTGTAAGTAATCGAACAAATGTGGTGTTGATCTCAAAAAAAGTTGTGCCGGAAAGAGTTTAGGATTTGCGACCGATTTCATTAAGCAATGTAATTAATAGAATTGTGTGTAAAGGCATTGCAAACAGATTAAAACAGGTATTGTCCTCTATAATATTTGATTCTCAAAGTGCTTTTATACCAAATCGCTTAATTACATATAACATCATCATTGCTTATGAAACTTTCCATACTTTAAAGAGGAAGACCTAAGGAAATACTGGTTGGTTGGCTTTGAAGACAAATATGACTAAAGCATATGATCGGATTAAGTGGTAATATTTGAAACAAATTTTGCTGATGTTGGGTTTTTTGATTTTGTGGGTTGAGAGGATTATGCAGATTATTACTTCAGTTCAATACTATTTCTTACGTGGTGGTGAAGAGTTTGGACCAGTAATACCATAGAGAGGGTTGAGGCAAGGGATCCCCTATTCCCATATCTTTTTATTATTGCCGAGGGTTTGTCGGCTAAACTATCATCCTTACAGAATTATGGACGCATCATGGTGCACAAGTGGCATGACGGGCAGTTTCGATTTCTCATTTGTTTTTTGCCGACGATGCCTTATATTTTACTAGAGCTAACCCGAATGAAGCTATGGAGTTGAAGACTAGCTTGGCTAAATATGAGAAAGCTTCAAGTCAAATGGTGAATTTGGCAAAATCCTCTTTTGTTTTTACTCCAAATGTTAATGTTGAGAATAGAAATGTTTTATGTAACATCTTGTTAATGTTGAGAATAGAAATACTTTATGTAACATCTTCGGAGTAGAGGAGGTAGAGAGTCATGAAACTTACATGGGGATGCCATAAGTGATTAGGAGAGACAAGAAACATGTCTTCCAGTATGTGGTAGATAAGGTAGCAAAACAATTAAAGGGTTGAAAATCAAAATTGCTGTCTAGATCGGGCCAAGACGTTCTTTTATGAACTGTGGCTCAAGCTATGCCCAATTACATTATGAGTTTGTCTTTGTTACCCATGGAGACTTGTAGAGAGATGGAAACAACAATGAATGGATTTTTTTGGGAATCTGAAAAATAGAGATAATAAGGGTATGAGATGGATTAGATGGGGCAAAATGACTATTTTGAAGGTTCAAGATGGTCTTGAATATCATGATTGGCATCAGTTTAACTTAGCCTTTGTTGCAAAACAAGGTTGGCGAATATTGCAACAATCGAATGCTTTAGCCTAAAAAATTATGAAGGCAAGGTACTTTCGGGATTCATCATTTTTTCAAACAGAGTTAGGTCACAATCCAAGTCAGATTTGAAGAGCAATTTTGGCTTCCAGACATATTTTAATGGAAGGAAGTATGAGAAGAATTGGTGATGGTATTGAAGTAAGCATTTGGAGGGATCCTTGGTTATTAGATGATATGCCATACATTCAATTAGAAACGGATACTTCTAGTCAGTTAACAAATGTATCTGATCTGCTAACTGAAGGTAGATGGAATACAAATTTGATTCGGGCCAATTTTAATGCAAGAGATGTTGATTGTATTTTGCAAATTCCACTATCAAGGACTACTCGCAGAGATGAATGATGCTGGAAAATGATCGAAGTGGTTAGTATTCAGTTAAGGAAGGTTATAGAATTGCCATGGAAAGTGTTGATATTCAACTTCCAGATCAGACGTTTCCATGGAGTAAAATATGGTAGGTTTAAGTCCCTGAAAAGGTGCAGATTTTGGTTTTGAGAATATCAAGGCAATTACTTCCTTGCAAAGCGAATCTCTGCCATAGGCACATTGATGTCAAAGTAAGCTGCCCCTTTTGTCATCAACAACTAGAAACTGATTTGCATATCCTTCACTAGTGTTACTTTGCGAAACATGTATGGCTTCTTTCTTCTTTTGGATGGAATGCAATTTAGTTGCTTTATCAATGGCTGGCGACTGTTTTGCAGCAGTACAAACCGAAACAAAAGGAGGAGGTTTCATGATTCTATGGAGTTTATGGTTAGGGATAAATGATGTTGTGTGGAATGGTAAGAAGTGTGATCATCATTATGTGATTTCCAAAGCAAGATCAACACTCCTGAAATCGCAGTTGGCACAACAAATAACTGAAAGACAACCAGTTGAACGTGTGGAAGCTTCATGGAAGGCTCCAATGGCAGGTCAATTCAAATGTAATGTTGATGTTTCAATCCAACAAAATGGTATATTCGATTTTGGTGTGATAATTAATGATAGCAATGGTTTGTGTTGTGCTGGTAAATTGGTTACATAAATAGGAATGAATGATCCAACCTCAAGGGAGGTTTTATGCTTTAGAGAAGCTTTAAGTTGGATAAAGAGGCTGATTTTTTTCCTAATTTGTGTAGAATCTGATTGTCTTATTTTGGTTCATACTTTACAATCAAAACAAAGTGATAGGTCCTATTTTGCAATGCTTATTGATAATTGTAATGCTCTTGTAAACGATCTAGTTAAAATTTTTTTCTCCTTTGTCAAAAAATTAGTGAACCAAGTCGCTCACACTATAGTTAGAGCCGCTTGTTTATAATAGTTTAATTTTAATTTATTATATATAAATTAAATAAAAAAATTTTTAAATTTTGAATTTTAACTTTTTTTTAGCAATTACATGACAAAAAGCCATGTTGCTTTGAGAAAGTGGTGAGCACTGCCTACCAATTCCCATTCTCTCTATAGAGAGTTAACTAAGAGTGTGTGTCTCTCTCTGAATGTTTCTTCATATTTAAAAAAATCTATTTTCTCAAGAAATTTTTTTTTTTAGAAATTTTTTTTGCTCTCTTTGCTATCTATCATCAAGACAGTTTGATAAAAGAACAAACAGTTTGATGGAAGAAAAAATAGTTTATTCTTTTTTTTTTTCTCTAAATGAACTATTTTTATGTGGATGTCGGCTACTCTCTGAATATATTACATGATTTTTTATATTCTTATGAAATAAAAAGACATCCGTCATAAAATATGAAAATATCTAAATATTTCAGTATTTGTAAAATATATTACAATTCTATGTAAATTTTATACTGTGAAATTATATATAATTCATAAAATATAATCGATTATGGATGAAATATGAGTGAAGTATAATTTATTATTTAATTATTCCAAATCTGAAAAATTTATTTATTTAAAATATATTACAATCCCTTGTAAATTTTATACTGTGAATTATAATAATTCATAAAACATTTTGTAGCGAGACTTTCTGATTTTTAGCCAGATCAGTAAGACTTTCTGATTTTTTGCGAGATGCCATATTCTATAAATTATTTATATTATATATCAACATAACAGTTTGGCTGTATTTGCAATGACAGTAGGTATTATTTAGTTTTTTCTTGAACACCGGTTTGTCCTTTTAATTATGCCTCTAAAGTTAGGCCTCATCCATTTCTGTTGTGTTTTTTTTTTTTTAATTTTTCATTTAATAAAAATTTAAAAAAAATTGTTTGTTCGTTAGTGCTGTAGTTTTAATTTGAGACCTTATTAGATGTATTTTTTATTAAATTATTATGCATTATTATTTAATTTAATTATATTATATTTTAATTAATCTCAAGTTAATTTAAAGACACTTCAAAAGAATATTTTATTTTACCATGATCAATTTTCTTTAAAAGGCAAATTTTAGATTTTGGATAAAATTACATCTTTCAATTGACAAGTGAATGAGATTAGACTTAGTGCCACACAGAGATATGACTAGTTTTATATTTATCTAAAAAGCAAAATTTAAATTTTTACTAAAAATTACATCTTTTAACTAGCGAGTGATGTTAGACTTAGTGCTACATAAAGACATGAGTTCCAGATTTCATTTTACATGTGAATGAATTGATTCTTAAATTCATGGATGAAAGGGGTTCTTAGAACAAGTTAAAAGAAGAAATGAAAACTTAGATTGGTTCATCGACTATGCTTGACACCTTCATGGCAGGGAGTCATTTGATTTTCATCGACTGGAATGGAAGGATTGAAGCCAAAGAGACAAGAAAAGACAAAGGCATAAGAAGTTACTAGAAGCATATCTTTATTCTGCCCAAAAAAAAAAGAGATCGAATGAAAGAATACTGAAATGCACAGATTTATCAACAGTAACGCACAGTAGAAAGCCAAATCAAAGAAGGCTATGAAATCAACAAACGGCAATGAAAAAGGTGCATTCTTTAACGTCCCAATTGCACCTTCCGAGTCGAAGCTCCACAAACTACCTTCCTTTACTTTTTGTGAACTTAGCTAAGAACCACAGTCAATCCAAATCTCCACCTACATGCATGCAACCTGCAAGAGAACCACAAGCATGCAAGACACGGAATGCAAACAGAAACACATTGATTTCCTTTAATAATCTCAACCGCCATAATGCATAGGGAAAGTAACTACTTTATTAAACCAAAGGCACAATTAGTGCTGATTCTAATTTTTTTAAATATTGTACACAATATAACAAACTTATAAACGATTTATAAACATAATTTAACCAACAAAATTATTATAATTTTTTTATTAAAAATTTAACGTAAGTTTTTTCATTGAAGATTACTTGTACATTTTTAGTCCTATGCAATACACTAACAAATTATTTTTAGAAAGTTACTTAAATTATTTGGAAGTAAATCTAAAAATTTCAAATTCTACTCCCTTAAAAAAAATTGATATTTAAAAATTTAGAATTTTAAATAATTATATATTTAATTAAAATATTTATAAATATTTAATAATAATAAATTTATAAACACATTTATTAGTAAAATTATTAAAAAAAAAAAAACTCTGATTTTGTACTTCATCGAGAGAAATAGTCTCCTGATACGCATTGCTGCGAGCTCCATGTTGCAAAATCGGTAATACAAACGACTTCTAGAACTCCAAAAGAAAACCTCCTAAATTGGGATTTTCAGTCTACCCAAAGAGAGAGTTTAGCACGAGAAAAGGGACGATCCTCACAAAAGTATTCAAATAGTACACTATAAATATGGAATTTCTTGCATGTAAATTTTCTCTTCATAAGAGATCTTAAATGCTCCATTACTCTTCCGTGTTTACTCCAAAAGGTCTGATACCACAATCAACAACAGCATTGAGTTCTGGTGATGAACAACCTCATTTCTATCATTCAGACACTCAACAATCACCGTCATAATCAAGTATCAAGCACTAAGCAATTGCTATCACCTTACCAAGTAATTAGCACTTGCAACCTCTCCTCCTTTATCCGGGCTTGAGACCGGCCATGTATTCGCTAACACAGGCGGAGTTACATGCTTTAAAACGGCAGAAATGAAGACCACTAAAGAAGAAAGAACAACAAAGAAAGTAATTAACGCTTGGAAAACAATTCACAAGAAGACCAGCCTCCTGTGGCACAAAGAAAATACCAATACCACAACCAGAAAATACAGATGCAGCAATAACCAACATGTCAAAGGACATCTTCCGTCTCCTTCCCAACATCTTGAAACCAGCTAATTATCCGTGTCAACCTATCTCACTCAACCTCAAGGAAAGGAACAAAGATCATAACAGAAACCTCATTTGCTGATCATCATCACTGCCAACATATGAGGAGAGAGGGAAAGCAACAGCAGAGCTCAGAGAGCAATTGAATCATGCAGACTTAAGATCACTATATGATACAGATAGAGAATAGGAGCACAAAATAAAAAATTAAATCAGGATTCCCTTCATGCCTCGAGTATCCAATTGTAGCAAGTAAACCTGGAAGAAGACCAAAGAAGAGAACAAGACTTGCAGTTATTTTACAACCATATACCAGTAGACAGCAAAGCACCAGGAAGTATACAGGAAAATTTTGTTACTTCAAAACATCTGGGAACTACATCAAAGTGGGGAAAGGAAAGGCTGAGACTTGCAAACCCATGTTAACAGTTGCGTTGGCTGACACACATCTAAGACACTCCATCACAAAGTAACAAGACAAACAATAACGAGAACGAATTATGAGGAGAGCCTGGATACATCAGCATCTTTTGATTAAGACCTAACTTCCTGTTCATGCCAATCCACAGGCTGTCAAAACAACTCCTTGATGAAACTCGATCTCACACTAAAGCTGGCAATCAAGAAGACCAGGAATTAATGCTTAAAATTCTCATCTTTGGAGCAAGAGAACCACATACAAATCACAAGCTCCTTAAACTGGTTGATGCCACAAATCAATGAATTATACCATACCAACTCACCAACATAACCAGAAATTCATCACCAACAAATTATTGTAACCACATCAATATTAATACCAGTGAAGCCCATGAATTTATTAATATAGCCACGCAGGTCGTGCAAAAGCACACAATTGAAATACGTGCTAGATCATAAACAAGATGGATCAGCCTTGTTCAAATCCGTACCCCTCATATCTAAGTCATCATAACAAGTGCAATACATTAATGTAACAATAACAACACTGGAATCAAGGAAGCCTGTCAAGGAAAGATCACAAAGTTATAACGACACTAAACGCTACCTGATACAAAGTACGAACCAACATTGGAAGAGGCAAGACAACCCCCCTGATCATTCACATACTTGCTTGACATCCTCCTCAAATGAAAAGCTGGGAACACATACAAAAATAGACTAAGAAACTAGTTCAAGGGATGAAAAAATCTCCCTGACTACCCAACCAACATCTCTAACCATGCCCAAACGATTCAACTCAAAAAATGGTCTCCGATCCTGAAAATCACACCACAAACCTCAGAACAGTAGCCCCCAAAACCTTTTCATAAGTGAAAAAAGAACTACTAATTTTAGAAAAAAAAAATCAACCAACGGACAACTTGCAGAACACTTCCTGATCAAGCCTGTGCACGTATTTGCAAATGAGTCATAGAAGATGCAAGCTCATGCCTATAATCAAAGAGCCAACACCAAATGGACGCAAAAAATTCAAATCAACCAACAGCCAACGTGCAGAACACTTCCTGATCAAGCCTGTGCACGTATTTGCAAATGAGTCATAGAAGATGCAAGCTCATGCGTATAATCAAAGAGCCAACAACAAATGGACACGAAAAATTCTTTCTTTCAACAAGTCCCTTCACAAACCCATTAGTCCACTACATTGACGGAATTGAAAGCTCTTAGAATCAACCACCACTACACATATCTGAACCATTAAAACAAACAAGAGGAGAACCACACCCATTATCCCCAAGCATAACATGAGCAGAGGTCTAGAAATACACGCCTTCATAAATATCTTCTCCTTCTATACAGTTCATCTCAAGGGAACCTGGAAACACAAGTACATATTTGAGACCATATAATGTAATAAGATGGACAGTATCATTGGCTCAACCATAGACACATAAGAACGTGCATCTTTGTCAATGAAATACGGTGGGACAGAATATCATTGTATCAGCACATCTTAAGCCAAAGACTTGGGCAAAGACAGCAAGAAAACATGGCCAACTCAAAATATCTTATGAAACACTTCTTTCTGGAAGAGAGCAAGGGGGGAAGAGAGCTTCCAATCCCTTATCATAATCTAAAGAAGTTCCTTATGTCTGGATTTCAGGAACACTTGAATCAAAGAAACCTGATCAGGAGGCAGCAAAAATCAAAAAAACTATAAATCATCTGCTAGAGGATTCTATAGTGAAGAGGATCGATATTAGAATAGGCAATCATTCCCCATTGACATCTTCCTCGTACAATAAGCTGAAAATGCATGCAAATATACAAACTCAAAAACTAGTTCGATATGACCTAATATTAATAACAAGGAATATATAAATTAAATGACAAGCACAAAATAAAGGGTAAAACATCTCCCCGACTCCCCTGCTGGCAGGTTTGTAGAAATAAACTATCATAAGTATTCATTTTTGCTATAAAGTGTGTGTGTGTGTGTGTGTGTGTGTGTGTGTGTACATACATACATACATATATCTATATATATAAATATATGTGTATATACAACACATTATTATATCAAATATTTCTAAATTTGAAATTATATAACATAAACAAATATTTCTAAAATTGAAATTATATAACATAACAAATAAATATCATTCTATTATAAAGAATATTTCTAACTAGACGAATGACAATCCTATATTATCAAAATATGTCATCATGATAATGTATTATTTTTAATTGATCTTTGGAATTTTCAGCAAATCTTACAACTATATCCGATTTTCGAATCTCGATTAGACAACTATGGAAAGGATCAATGAGAAAATTTCATAACTATGGAAACATCTCCCCAACTCCCCTGCTGGCAGGTTTGTAGAAATAAACTATCATAAGTATTCATTTTTGCTATAAAGTGTGTGTGCGTGTGTGTGTGTGTGTGTGTGTGTGTATACATACATATATCTATATATATATAAATATATGTGTATATACAACACATTATTATAACAAATATTTCTAAATTTGAAATTATATAACATAAACAAATATTTCTAAAATTGAAATTATATAACATAACAAATAAATATTATTCTATATGTCATCATGATAATGTATTATTTTTAATTGATTTTTTGAATTTTCAGCAGATCTTACAACTATATTCGATTTTCGAATCTCGATTAGACAACTATGGAAAGATCAATGAGAAAATTTCATATACACATGCTTAGTTTTTTTTGTCCTGAAAAGAAGGATATCTTATAAGAAGCTATGTGTGCAAAGTCATAGCAAAAACAATAGGGAGCATGCATTAAATTAAAGCGAAAATTAAAACTCACTAGTTAGCCTCTCAATTTTGAAAAATGCATTAAAACAATCCTGCCATTTTAAAAAGTCTAATTAATCCGCCTACTAGTTTTAGAAGTTATAGTAAACTTTTTAAAAAGCCGTTACGTATTACAAAATATAAGAACTAACTAGGAAAATATCTAAAATGCCTGATATGAAGGGATTAAATAGTAATTTATTTTATATTAAAAGATTAGATACAAGAATCAAGAAAAGAAAAGACGATCAAACACCTAAAAAAGGAAAAAAAAGGTTTTTTTTAAGAAGGTCAAGAAGGAAAAGAGAGTACTCGATTAGCATCTTCAATTGATCTCAATATGCTCCACGAGAAAACACTGGAATCAAGGAAACCTGATAAGGGAAGTAGCAAAACTATAAGAATATTCACTCAAAAATTCTCCTTGTATGAAGGGGAGAGCCAATGCTAGAAGAGGCAAGAGAACTCCCTGATCATTCCCACACCACATCTAAATCAAATAACAAGCTTGAAACACACGCTAGAAGGGGCAAGAGAACTCCCTTGATCATTCCCACAATACATATTCCTCGAATAAGGGGCTGAAAACACACAAATATACAAACTCAGAAATAATTCTATGTGAATAGTTAATATTATAAATCTAACTTCCAGCCAAACAGAAAGGGTTACAGAAATCTCCCCACTAGTCTGTCAACAGGTTTCACAATGTGCATTGGGGATCCAACAAGGGGGAAAAAAGCTATAGATAACCAAGGTTGATGCGGCCAATTCCCGTTCTTAAGAACAACATATATGGTACTCAAGTAGAAACACTTCCATCCAAAAAACAAGGGAAAAGGACTTCCAGATCAAGCCTGTGTGCATGTTCTCTAGTAATGAGGGCACTTATAAAGAAGGCACAAGCTCATGTCTGTGCCATCATCAAGAAGCCAACAACAAATAAATTAAAAGAAACCTTCCAATATCTCCCACTCCACAAATCCAGTTCATCCACTACAGGGAAAAATTACTACTAGTTCTTTTTTATTTGTTTTATTGGTTCACAAATGTTTGGTGGTGGTTGATTCTGAGAAAGTACAACTCAAACCAAAAACAAGGGCAATAACTTCCGGTTCATGATCATCCACACACTGCCAGAAAGACTCGCAGGAGGCACTCACACTGAAGCTGAACTAACCAAAGAGAATAGTCATAATTACACTCCCCATGCAGCCATAAGACCCCAGAGAAGAAACAAAAGGCAACATCCTATCAGTAGTGGTCCATACGTCAATCCACTCGAGCAGATCCTGTAAAAAGAATCTGCATCTCATTTGTTACTGTTCTTACACAAGGACACCACCTGCTCATATGAAGATTTATAAACTATCACCAAGGAACATAATCAAGACTATCGCATTCCCCCCAAGCAGAAGCAAGTTCATAGCCTAATAGAAGATAAGGATGCAGAAAATCAAGGGAATGCAGCTCAAGCATATCTCATTTTTAGAGGATCCAGGCAAAAGAAAAAATACCTCCCCATCAATATCACAATTTTCACTCACTACGCTCCTAATGTGTATGGAGATGTAACTGCCAGAAAAATAAGAGGAGATTAAAAATAAAATAAAATAAACCACAATTAAACATCTTGGACCAAAAGGAACAGACAAATGGAAAGCTTACACTAAGAAGCCCCCAACATAACACAAGCAGAGGACAATGAATACTCCCTCGATGACATCAACTTCTCCTTTCATATAGCTTAGCTTAAGGGAAACTGGAGAAGCAAAAAAGTGTTTCTTCGAGTAACACCATAAAATGGGCTCACGCTACCGTTGTATCAAACACATCAACTCCCTCCATATAGGGCAGCTCATCTAAAGAGGAAACTAGAGACTAAAAAATGCATTTTCGAGTAACACCATATAATAGGCAGAATATCATTGTATCAAACACATCTTAAGCCACTTAGCACACAATATGCAAGCTAATGCTAAGAGCAGTCATTAGTAATGGGACTCCAGAGACAATACAGAAGGCAGGCTCCCACAAACAGCCAACATATTTATCGTATCAAACACTTATTGCATCATTATTAATCCATGTCGTGCAGATCCTGGAAAAACAAACATCAAATAAAAATTTGATAAATCTTAACACTTTTACCAATGAAACTGATCAGGAGGCACCACAAATCTAAAAATTATCACAGTATTAGTTCCATGATTCTACTTATATGAAGTAGAGAGAATGAAGAGAGACAACAAAACTCCCTTGACATACTAACTCAGGAACTAATTCTATATGCCAAAATTCAGAACATATAGATTAAATCAACAAATGCAAGAAACAAAGGGGTTAAAAGAAAATCTCCCTTACTAGCCTGCCAACAGGTTTATAAGGATCACATAAAATGGTCCATGATCCTGAAAATCAAAAGTTAAGAAAAGACAAGAGAAGAAGAGAATACTTCCAACATCAATATCATCAATTAATTCCATTATGCTCCACAATTTAACACTGGAATCAAGGAAACCTGTCAAGGAAGGATCTCAAAGTTATAACAACACTTACACTACTTGATATAATGAAAGAACCAATATTGGAAAAAGCGAGACAAACCCCTGACCATTCATTCTTGCTTGACATCCTCCTCAAATAAAAAGCTGCAAATACATAAAAAACCAGGCTAGGAAACTAGTTCAAAGGGGTGAAAGTATCTCCCCCAACTACCAGGCCAACAGCTCTAACCATGCACAAAGGAATCAACCCCAAAAATGCTCCCCAATCCTGGAAATCACACCACAAACCTCAGAACAATAACCCCCAAAACCTTTTCTTAAGGAGAAAATATTTGATATTTTAGAAGAAAAAACTTTCAACCAACGGACAAGGCACAAAAGACTTCCTTATCAAGCCTTTGCACGTATTCGCAAATCATGAGTCACAGAAGATGCAAGCTCATGCCTGTCATCAAAGACCCAACGCCAAATGGATGTCAAATATTCTCTTTCAATATGTCCCATGACACAAGCTGGCAGAACAATGCACTGGAAGTGCTGGATAGCAAAACGCCACTGATGCCACAGCCAACAAAGGCAAGTTCCTACTAAATTAGGCAACAAGAAATCATGGCCAACTCGTTTAGCTTATCAAACATTTCCTGGATCACCATTGATCCATGCAAAGCACAAGAATTTTTCAATAATGTTCCATATGTCTGGTTAGGGACAAGATGACTCCCTAACATACCAATAATTTCCTGGATATACAAAGCACGAGAATTTTTCAATAATTTTTCATTCCTAGTCAACATCCTCATCGAACAATTAGCTGAAACCACATACAAACATACCAAATCAGAAAATAATCTATATGCCCAATGATCCGGAAATATAAATTAAATTAACAAACGCAAGAAAGAAGATCTCCCTCACCAGCCTGCTGACAGGTTTATAAGGATTAAATAAAATGCTCCATGATCCTGAAAATCAAACCACAAACCACCAATCCTGGTAATAAGTGGATTGATCCATACCTTGAAAAAGGCCGCAGAAAGAAACCACCAACAGAACCGTTTTTGTCAGCCATCATATAAGTTAATTAATCAGAGTTTCGAAGATTTAACAATGATCAAAGAACCACCGAGTAACTCGTTGAATGAAGGACGACGAAATAACACTTGACCGAAAAGAGAAAGAAACCAATTTAAAATCACTGACCTTGAATGTCTTTGTGGAAACGTGTATAGAAGAAGAAATTGCAATAATTCAAAAGTAAATATCATATTAAATCGATTGTCAAGCTACCACCAATGCCGCATTACACCGTAAAAAATCAGGAACAGAACTCTGTTTCCTACTAGAGCTGAAATCAATCAATTAACCAATCATCAGAACTGTGTTAAGCTGCGTGGCAATTCAATTCAAGATGCAAATTCCTCGTGAACAGAAAGCCAATGCAAAACAAGAAAATACCTTCGACCTCAATCCACAATTATGCTTATTCCAATACCTAACACCACAAAACAACCAGAAAGAAATCTTACCAACATGGTGAACTATCCACCAAATCCAAACCAACCCAGAAAGTGATCCTAATAAAACTAGGCATTTCGATCTTCAGCAAAAATAACTTGCAAACAAAAACCACGTATGGAGAAAAGAAGAAATATCCAGATCAACAATTCTCTTCGCATCAAAATCTTCCCTGCACATGCGAACCGAGACATACAGGAATCATATCATCAATATAAACAATCAAAGATAAACGATCTCACAGACGTCTGGCATAAAATAGAAGAAAACACCAGAATTAATCAACACATCCATCACCATCTCAAACCCTAAGACCCAAGGCAAGAATCCTAGGAACGGAGGTAGAGCAGTATTTATACAGAAGTAGAATGAGATTGGAAGGCTGAGATTAAATTGTTATTGCATAAATTAACGGCCGGGATTTATTTTGAATCAGTGTCGCTTAATCTGGAAGCATCTCAGAGTCGGTTGCGGAATGTTGACAAGGTCTTTATTTCAGAGGCGGTGGACGCTGATTTGTTAGCGTATCTGTAAGCGACGCGTTAACAGATAACTCTGATCAGAACTTTTTTTAACCAATTGATTAGAATTTAATGGCTAGGATTTATTCTTAGTACAGAGTCGGTTACCTATTCTATACATACAAATACTTCTTAACGAAGTACTTAATACTATATTTAGGAACATTTTAAGATGGGGAAGAATATAAAATTGTAATATATTTAATTTTAAAATTTAATTTACATATAATTTTTTGTGTTTTTTTTTTTGAAATTATATAATTTTTTGTGTTAGTACAATTAATATTTTTTCTCTTTTTTATATAAATTTCACATGACAATATATAATTTTTTAAAAATATATTTTTTAAATTTGCAATTATAATATTTAATTAATGAATTAATTATAAGTTCATTTTTTTCAAAGAAAAAACAAGCCTATGAATCATGTGTAAATTCACATATAATAAATTAAAAAATTTTATTAATTTATTTTAATATTTATATTATTTAGTTTATATAATTTTAATTATACATATTTAATATTTATATTCATATTATTTAGTATATTTAATTAAAATCAAAATAAATTGACGAATAATTTTTTTATAAATTATTAAATAATTTAATTTTATGAACTATATAAATATTTTAATTGAATGATTTTGATATTAAAATAAATTAATAAATTTTTTAAAAACTCTCAAACTTGATAATAATTTTTTTATAAATAAAATCACAATCATCCTATTTCTCTATTATTTTCTAATTTAAAATTTTACTTCTGATTTTTAAGTTTTCAACCTCAAATATACTAATATTTTTATTTTTAAAATATTTATAAAATAAATTATTCATTTATTATTTAATTTATTTTTATACATTCACTTTTTATTATTAAAAATAATTATTATTTTTATTTTACTTTATTTATCTGATTGAAATTATATATTAAACTATTTATCTTTATAAAAATAAATTAAAAATTTTTTTATATAAAAAAGTTATGGTTAGATTATTTAATAATTTTTATAAATTATTTAAATTTATAAAAAAATTAAATCTAAAAAATTAATAAATTATGAATTTATTTTTTTAAAAAAATAAATATAGATAAAATCAAATAATATTTTTAAAAGTAATAAATTAAACTATTTAAATTAAAAATAAAAAATAAAATTCCACATACTCACTCTTAACTTAAGCCAATTGATATTTTTATTCATTATTTTAATTTTTGTAATCATTTAAATTATTTTAAATTACTAAAGCAAGAAAAATTATTTTATTATTTAATACATATTTAAGAGTTTTTTTACTATATTTAAAATTATTTATTCTATCCCATAATTTTTATTCATGTTCTATTTTTATTTATCTTAAAATATTTTTTATTTTATTTTTTTCTATTATAATTAATATATAAATTAATAATTGTCATCCCATAATTTTTTTATCTATCTTTTTATTTTCATTTATCTTAAAATATTTCTCATTTTCCTTTTTTATATTATGTGTAATATATAAATTGATAATTATAATTTTATTTAATTTTCTTATTTTTAATACAATTTTCAACTAATTATTTATTTTTCTAAATGAGAATTCAACTATCTATTAATATTTAATAAAATTGAATATTTTCATTTTATATTAAACTTTTTTTACATGCTTTTCATGTGTCTTTATTCGTTATAAAAATAAATATTATTAATTATTTTCATATAAAAAATTACTTATATCATTAATATAAATAATAAAATAATAATAAATTAAATTAAATTTGTTACAAATTTGTAAACAGAAAAACCATCTAAAAATCTAATTATTGGTATAATAATTAAAAAAATTAATTCTAAATATCACTAAAACGACAAAATAAAACTCTATTGATACTATTAAAATAATGGTAAAAAAAATAAATGAAATCAAAAACTATTAAAATAATTGTAAAAGTGTTTGAAGTCATCAAAGATTATATGATTATTGAGATTTAGAAAGCTACACTATTATCATAATTTATGATTAAATTTAAATAAAAAATTAATTAAATTTTAAATTTTAAATAATAGTTAAATGATATATTATTTTGTAATGAATCAAAATAAAGATAATATGTAATATATAAAATAATAAATAATAAAAAAATTTATATGAATTTATTATTAATAATAATTCCATTAAATTAATACTTAATTAAATAATTTGTTATTTTATTTCAAAATATAATACATTATAAAATTTTGATTCCCAATACAATATATTAAATTTTGTATTTTTATATACAAACTTTTTATTTAAGTCATTATTTTTAATAAAATTTCAATAAATAGAATTTAAATGTAAAAAAACATCTTTTACCAGAAATTTTAATTAAGGATTTCTGAAATTAAAAAAATTAAATAACAACAAATTGTAAGTATTAGAGAGATAATTTTTTTAGTTAATTGTTTTTTTATTAAATAATTTAAGTCATGATAAAATTTCAATATAAATAATTTAATGTTAAAAGAAATATTTTACGATAAAATTTAATCAACTATAATTTAAATGTTAATAAATTTTTTTATTATTTTAAATTTAAATAAATTGCTCATATAATTAAATAATTAAATTATAATTTTTTAAATAATAATTTTTTAAATAATAATAAAATTATAATTATCAAGATAAGTTAGGAAGTCTCATTGGTTTTAATTTTATTTACACTCTTAATTAATAATAAGTTGAAATTCTTTATAACAAAAAAAAAATTATAATTTAATTCTTATTTTATTTTCATTATATTTCTCTCGAGTCTACAAAATAGAGAAAATATTAAGTAAATGCACTTGAAACCTCTCTGATATTTACGTCAATACAAATATTGAATAAATAATCAAATTGAAGTTGTGAGATTCTTATATAAATAATAAAATTATCTTTTGATACATGATATTGAATTCTATATAAAATATAAGATAAAATATAAAATATTACTTAATACGAATAATATTTTGTAAGTTATATGAATAATTAATATAATTTAAATTATTTAAATTATTTAAATTTAAATTTAATATCTTTTTTTAAAAAGTGCACTAATAGATTTAATATGATAATAAATATATTTAAATAAATTTATGAGATTCCAATTCTATTATTCCATCCCGTTAGCTGCACCGAATTTAATATATATATATATATATATATATATATATATATATATATATATATATATATATAATGAAAGTTAAAATTTTCACGCCCGCTCCCTATACAAATTTTAAAAAAAATTTCAGAAAACTAATTTTGTTTATAACTTGCAATCTGGAGTATTTTAATTTTCTTTTTCACAAATTAAAGATTATTTATAGCTTTTTACTTTTTTTTAATTAAATGAATTGAAATTTCAAAGTATTTCTCTTGCTCTTCAATTTTAGGTGAGTGAAGTTTTTTATTTTCTTCAATTTCAATATTATTTTGATACTTCAATTATGAAATTGAACTAATTCAAATTAGAATTTGTATATTTATTTTTTGATTTTGCCTTGTGTATATAGTGCATGTTAGGTGTTTATTGAAATACTTTAATTTTTTTTTTTCTTCATGAGTAATTTATTGCTGCCATTGTATAAACTAATATTTAAATTACTTAACTTAAAACTTTATACATAAAGTGTTTGATAAAATTCCTGAATTGCATTTTAAAAATCTTTAATTTAGTTGTCATTGTCATTATTAAATACTATTGAGTTAGTTGTATGAACTTAATTAATTTATCTAACTTGCAATATTAAAAGAATTTAAAGTTGTAAATTGTGATATTTTCTTTCTTCCTTACTTTCTTTTCATTTGATATTATTTTTCATTTTTCATTTGACATTTGTCAATTTATCATTACCAATAATATTACATTTATATTGATATAAAGTGTAAATTTTTGACATATATAATTTTATAGATATTGAAAGATATTTTAAATTTAAGCAAAAGAATATTAGATCGAATGGGAATTCAACCTCCAACACCACTGCATAAATATAAAAACAAACTCAGTCTTGAGTTTAATTCAAGTGATATTATTAGTGATTTGGATCTTCAAAAACCATTTAAAGAGTATGATGTGAGAATTAGAAATTCAACAATGTAATAGAAAAGAACAAACAATATAACGGGAGGAATGGAAATCGTTTGGCCGAAACTGAGAAAATGTTAAAATACAGCTGATTTAAAAGACCCCTTTCGCCTGACATAACTGCCTTCAAAAACATAAATGCTTTCACTTTTCATTCTGCTTCTGCCTCACCACACAAAACACTACATATTATATATAGATATCGCTTGTGCAACAATTTTAATAAGAATATTTTTTGCTGCCCTAAGGAGGCAGATAAAGAATTTTTTTAAAGAGTCCGCCGCATGAGCACTAAAAACAACCATTGTGCATATTAACCTTTTAGCTAGATAAAAGTTGCACAACGCTCTAGTATAGATGCAATAGCGCCAACTTCAATAGAATTGAGCCTTAGTGCACCTCTGCAAACCCAAACTCGAAGACCATGTAAACTGCCATTACTCATTGATTAGACAAACTTTTGCAATAAAGAAGAAATAAATGAGGAAATATTGGCCACCTATCAATACCTCTAACCAGAATGATAGAAGCCACTAAAGCACTATTAATAAATATAGAATAAGATACAGTTCGGATATCAGTCATACTTAATATTTTCTAAATCGCTGAAAAATCTAACTTTAATATGGTAAATTTCAGAAATGACTATTCAATCATATTATAAACCGATCATATCCAATTAAACGACGACTAAAAGGACCTCTAGTTTTCATATAACGGAAAACCTCAAAAGCCACCAAGACATTAATTAAAAAGCTAAGAACAAATGCACTTTGCTACTCATCTATCAGATCTCCAAAAATAACTTTCAATTGATAAGCTATGACTTCTTAACAATCTTTATTGTCATATTACAAAGGCTAATAGCCCATACACAGTTGTTAGCTTTAGATTCTTAATCTTTGAGTATCAAGCAAATCATCAATCCTCAAAATAATCTGAATTTCATCCAAATACTTATTCTGAAGTACAACAAATCTGAAAATCAAGCAAATGACTAAAGCACAAAAGAATTCCAGAACAAGCCTGTGCACATGTTCTTTAACAATGGGAATTCATAGAAAGAACCCAACAACAAACGAATTCAAAAAAATTCCAATATCTCACTCTCCATAAATTCAATTGTCCACTACATTGATGGAATCCTGAGCAAACCCAACAACAAGTACCAGTCCTCAAAATCAACCACAGCTCACATTAGGGGTATTTTAAGAGCATTAATAATTTCTTTCATAGCAGAAACACACTCTTTTTTTTGGGATGTAAAACAATCAAATGCTAAGTTATTAAAAATAAAGGTAATCTACAAATAAGTTTTTAAGTTTTAGTTAAACTCACATATTAGTGCATATTTTAAGTTTAAGTAACAATTAGGCTTCTAACTTTATTCCATTTAACAAATTAGCCATTCTATTAAAATAGGGTCAATTTTACTGTTAGTTTGTTACAAAAATGACTGTAAAGCCCTCACTAGTTACAGAACTTGAAAATCGCTTGAATAATTACATCCTCTTTTGTCATTGTTTACCCCTTCCCATCTTTTTGTTCTTCTCTTTTTTTATTTTCTTTTATTTTTTTATATCCCAATGGCAAGTCAGCAAGGATAGATTTGGTATCGTGCCGAGACATGAGTTTCGGATCTGATTTTGGATGAATGACTTGGTTCTCCAATTCCTGGATGAAATGGATTCTTGGAATAAGTTGAAGGGAGAAAACAACTATTACAGTCTACTCTATTTTCACACTAAAAAAAAAAATCTATTGTGACGAATTTGAATCATGTATAATCAAATTTGATTTAAAAATTAATATATATAATAGGTTTTAATTCAACTTCAGTTATAATAGGTTTTAATAACTAAATATTTTTTTTTTAAATATATACTTTTCATCTAGCGAAAAAAAAAAATTATACACAAATATATCATTTAAGTGCATAAATATAAATCAGATATATTTTATATTGTATTTCATGAAATATCGTGCCGTCCATATAAATACAATATTGGAAAATGAAGAATTGGAGTATAAAAGGTCTATTCTGAAAAATTACTGTACCACACTTAAACATCTATGGACCAATAAAAACAGACAAAAAGAAGCTTACACCGAAAAGACCCCAACATAATAACGAGCAGAGGACGATGAGTACTCCCTTCATAAGAGCAACTTCTCTATATAGCTCATCTTAAGGGAACCTGGAGACACAAAAAAGTGCATCTTCGAGTAACACCATATAATGGGCAGGATATCATTGTATCAAACACATCTTAAAACAAAACAAGCAAAGACTCCTGTTCATGCCAACTTGATTTGTAAGCGACGTGTGAGGGGATAACTTTAATCAAAATTAATGGCTAGGATCTATTCTTTCATAGTTTGTATCAAAAATCCAAGCACCTATAACATGTTAGAGAATGAAATGTGGTACATGTACATGTAATATTATGTGAAATAACTAATACTTAAATATCATTTATACATTATCAGATTTTGCTTTTCCTTAGCTTTAAGTCTTTAACCATCCAAACCATTCAAAGTCCAACGCCACGACAAGCTACAAGGAAAGAAACTGCTAATTTTAATTCAATTGGCCAAGAAGAGAACACAATATTTTCCCCACAAAGGAAAAGTAAATGAAGAAGCAAAACTTCCAAAAAAATAAGTAAATTGATTCATTCCTTTTCTATAACTGGAATATGAAGATAAATACAAAATCCACTCAAGCCATTTAAATGATGACCATAACAATACAAGGAGAGTTGATCAAGCAACAAGCAGGAACCAGCTAAAAATATCATTCTGACCAATTCCTCCAACACTTTTAACTTCAATCAAATTGTGTACAAATGATACGCCTGATAGCCAGTCACAATGAAATGCAATCACCAACCGTGGAACTGGACTGCAGTACCATACCATCAATTTATCAATGGCTTAGCCTTGCTTATGTGGCCCATGCTATTAACTAGATCTTTTCGGACGCAAACAGGGAACACATTGATGTCCTTTAACAATTTCAACCGCCATAATACATAAGGGAAGCTCAACTGATCCCGAGAAGTGAAGCGAACCACTTCATTGAACCAAAGGCACATAAATAGATTTGTCAATGGCGTATGCTTCCTCACGATGACTGAAGCTTCATTTAAAGCTGCAGTAAAAAATTTCTTACTAACATTAGATCATAAAGATAGGCACAATGTGCTTTTGTTTTAATGTTAAAACTAAAGAACAATTACCCTTCCTTCCATTAAATCTCTTGTCTTCAGGCAAGCCATCCTGCCGATATTGAGTCAACTGCACCTCAACTTCTTCTGGGCTGGCTTTGTGTTTCTTCACAACAGCTGTAGCCTCCTCATACACATTGCTGCGAGCTCCATGTTGTGAAATCGCTAATACAGAATTGGTACGCCAAAGAAGGGCTTCTAGAACACCAAGGGGGTCCCTCCTAAATTGGGATTTTGAGTCTACCCAAATAGAGAACTTGGCATGAGGAAAGAGACGATGCCCCAACATCTGATTGCAGCAGGAGTGAATATAAATCCCCACAAAATCATTCAAACAGCACCATATCCCAATATGGAAATTTACAAGCATGAATTGACACAGCATAAAGGAGAGCAGATTACATGATGCCATCTTAGAGGAATAACCCAAGGACCGTGTATGACATTGATGAACATAAGGATCAGTATGAAATTTGAACTGTAATAGCTAAACCATGTTAAAAACACATAGGCCTACTCAAGCAGCAGTCGGTACAGGATAATGATACTGATCCAGACCACACTCTTGGCTACATTTGCTACTAAACATAGCACTAACTTTTTTCCAATGCTTGTTTTATTTTTCTTGTGGATTCCTATACAATGGTGATAACCATTTGGTAAAAGAAAAAGGAAACTCTACCTAGTTGGAGAAATCAACGTACAGGAATGCAGCAACATGCATACATCATTATTAATAATTTGATACCTCAAGTTAACTCAGCATATGAACAAAAAAAAAGTGTCCATGTGAAAAAAGTTTATCAAAATGCAGACAAGGGAAAACACTACCAAACAAACGTAATTTCATATTTGTTTCCTCCCACTAAGCTCAATATCTTCTGTCTATGTGGATCCATAGATCTGAAATGGCAAAAATTCTACCATATTTCTACATGTGCTTTCTCAAGAAATTGCAAATAATAATTGATAAAATTCACAAAATTAACAAATGTGAATAAAATTCTTTTTCAAATTCTAATAGTAGAAAAGAATTTCCAAGTTACTAATTTTGAGGACTAGTAATTTTATGTAAACTGCAAGAATATGAGGAGCAATTAGTATGTAGTTTTTTTTTTTTTCAAAATTCCCCAAGTGCAAGTGGATTAAACACTAAATTGACTGCATAAACTTATATATTCAAAGGAAAACAAAGTCTGCAAGGAATAACCCAAAATCTGTTTGAGACATGAAATAGACAGATGAAGTCAACATGAAAGAATCACATGCATTCATACACGTACATATCTATGTATTTTCTCCAACATCATATAAAAAATAATTAACTTTGGTACCTTTGGGATTTTACCATTTAACCTTTGGTCTATAAAAGGAAGATCCCTTACAACCACAATGCGCCATTTCCCAATAAAATGGTCTTCACCAATTCTGTGCCCCTTTAATTCTTGCGCTGCTGAAGTAATTTCATCCCAGAATGCAACATAGCACACCTGCAACAATGTAGTCAAAATATGCATAGAGCTTGTTGATGTCTAAGCAACAAAATGAGGTTTCAACAACCTGAAGCTAACCTTTTGTAGCGATGTGTCTACCATTCCGATAGGTTGATAAAGGTCATCTCCACCACCAAATGCACAAGTAGACACCACAACTTTGCAGGTTTGCATGTAAATTTTGTCCTCATCAGAAATCTTAAACCCTCCATTTTCACCGTAAAAACCACAATGTATTTGCGGTGTTTCACTCACCTGAAAGCCATAATTACCAGAGTATGAGCAGAAACGAACAAGGGCTTATAAAAAAGTTTAATGTCAGAGAATCAAAGTTGTGATCCTAACATCAGTTTAGAAAATGTCTGATGATGTGAAGATGTGGCTTATAACCTTAAAACTTTTCTCTCTCTTCTCAAGTGTTTGGTCTCCAGTAAATAAATTAAATCGTGTACCCACTGTGCGCAGCTGAGGGAGGGTAGTATTCCCTCCATGTTGTGTGTCTTTCTCTGATATGTATACCACATTTTTAACAGGACTAGATTCATCATGCATGGGAATTTCCAGATGTTGAAGTTCTGTAGGAGGTAGTAGCTTCAAGCAACCTGAAACCATCCACAAATGTAATGGGTTTTAATGACCTGATTCTAAATTTTAATAATTACCTGCTTATTCCAAAAGCCCAAATGCCACAACCAATAGCACCATTGAGTTTCAGGTGATATAATACCTTTATTTCTCTCTTTCAGACACTCACCATCATAAGACTACGACAAGTATTCTCACCAGTGAAAACATCAATAGGCATTTTTTTTAGAGGAAACATCAACAAATTTCACCAAACACCACCAAATACAGCAATCATTATCTGCATATCATATTTGCAAATCCAGTGACTGTTCCCTTAAACAGAGACTATATAAATGTTAACTATTTATTGCAATAATGTAAAAGCAAACATCTTCATGGGAAAGTTGATGAAGTTTGGAAAATTATAAACCTAATTAGATAAAAAAAAAAAAAAAACTATTCAATAATCACTTACGTGGTGGATCAAGCCGATCCAAATTCTCTTGTATTTTCTTCTTTGATTCACTAACAGTCTGGTTAATTTTCAAATCAGTTGTCTTCTTTTCGCCATGTTCCAATTCCACATCCAAACTTGGCCTTTTACCAATTCTCGAGGCTTCAAACACGAGTAACCCAGCAGCGGGAAGGAAAATCAAAACCATCCAATATTTCAAGAGGAACCTTAGAACACGCTGAGAGAACTCGTGCTTAACTCGGTGAACCTGCTGTTTCTTGCGCTTTCTGCGGACTCGTTCCCGTATCCGGCTGAGTTCATCCGACTCCTCATCTGAGACGGAGATCGAAATGCTGCTGTTGTTGAATATAGAGGCCGACATAGAAAATTATATTTATAAAAAATATTGAAGTGACTAAATATCTATAGAAATGATAAATTCAAAATTGCAATTTTGGGACATTAGGGTTTGGAGGAAGCATTAATCTGTAATCACACTGCTGCCACTGAGTTGCTGAAAGGTGGTGGTCAGATTATAGCTCCAATGCTCCTATCGTGAGTGATAACCGCAGTTTCCTGATGTAGGACTTCTCGGACGCAAATAGAACCAGCGGAGGCAGCAACGAGCACCGGACGGATGCAGCAAGGACGTTAACAGCCTGAAAAGAATGATCTCTAATATTACCTTTTGATTAAAAGAGTCTCATTGAACCTTCCTTGTAAAATTTTATATTTTATTTGTTTAATTTTAAAAAAATTAATTTTAATTTTATAAATTTAATTGCATGATAATAATTATAATTAAAATTCATTTCTATTACATTTTATAAGTTTTTTTCATTTTTGAATTAAAATGTTAATGTATTTTTTCATATATATATGTATAACTATATTATACATTTATAGGTTGTTATAAGTTTATTAAAATTAATATATTAATTTTTTTTATATAAGAGGGTATTATATTTTTAAAATTTTATTATTTGAAGAAAAATAAATTTTAATTATTGTCAAAAAAAATTAATTATAAAATTAATTTTTAATTTATTAATGTATTTAGGTACTATACTAAATATGATTAAATTTTAATCGCAAATTATAATATGTTTTTTTGAAATGGGCAAATTATAATATGTTATCATCTCATTAAAATGGTAACCGTCGCATTAAAATTATATATATAAATTAATGGCGAAAGAAAGTATGTATTTTTAATTTATTATAATTATATTTTATAATTTTAATTAAAATTTAATTTTTTAAAATTATTATAATTATATGCTGGCTTGTATTATTAAAAATTAATAAAATTTTCATCGTCAATATCATATTAATAAATTTTAAAATAAAATTAATCATAATTTAAAATTTTAAAATAAAATAATAATAAAATTAAAAGTATAAGGATTTTTTAATTATTTATTTTATTAATATTTTTTTTAAAAAATGAAAACTAAATTTATAATTTTAAATAAATTATATATTTTTAATTATTTAATAAATTTGAATATAAAATTAAATATTTAATCTATATATTATTAATTTTTTAAAAATTCATTTTAAATATTAGTATAATTTAAAAAAATAACGAATTAATAGTATATTTGAGAGTTAAAAAAATAATTAAAAAATATATTTTAAAAAATTATTTTATTAGTTTTAATATTTTTAAATTAAATTATGTTAAATATTATTTTAAATTATTTTTAATATTTCATAATTAATATATTTAATAAGATTATTTTCTTAACAATAATTTTAAAATTAATGTTAAATAATTAATATATTAAATAAATTTTAAAAAATTATTTTTTTAATATTTTATAATTAATATTTTTAATAAATTTATTTTTTCAATAATAATTTTAAAAATAATGTTAAATAGTAAGTATATTAGATAAATTTTAAAAAAATCAATTCATAATAATTTTAGTCAAGATTAAAATAAATTATTATTATAAAATTATTAATAAAAATTAAAAAATTAAAAAATAATTTTTAAATATATTAAATATTAAAAAAATAATTTTATAATTTTATAAAATTTTAATCATATAAATAATAATATAATACATTTAGTCGGATATTAAAACAATTATTAATATAAAAGATAAAAGTATAAAATAGAATGATAAAGTATAAAAAATTATTTGTACGCAATAATATAATATTGTGTGATAAGTAATATGATAATTTTTTAATTTTTTAATAATATGATATAATTAAAATAATTTTAAAAAATTAAATTTTAATTAAAAAAATATAGAATGTACTTGTAATGGAATTAAAAGTGAAGATTTTTTTTATCATTTATAAGCCCAATCCAAATGGTAATCATGAAAGAAGATGAATGTTGTGCGCACTACTCAGTTTGAGAGTGTACAACAGTACATGGGGCAGCTCATAGAGGAAAAGTCTCCTCATTCCCACAATACTGCTAACTGTTTTAACACCATTAGCAGTAATTATCAAAAATTAAAATGCTAACTTTTTATGATTCATGTATTTTACCTCCCTCAAAATATTAAACATTATCTTAAAAATTATCATCCAACATGCCCATAAATAACACTGCTACCATGTCTCCATACAACTCACCTAGTTTAAAGTTTATTAAATTTTTATTTAATTTATATTTCATTTGTTTTATAAAAAATATTTTATATTTTTTAATATTTAAATATTTTAAAATTTTAGTTAATAAAAAATATTTGTTAATTAAAAGAAAAATTAAATTATTTTAAGAAATTTTTTTTTAAAAAAATTATTTTTTACATTTTAGTAATCTTATTAATATGTATATATAAATTTATTAATATATTTTATTTTTTAAATTAAAATTAAATAATAAAAAATAAAATAATTTTTTAAAAATTTTATAAAAAATATTTTCTAAATACAAATTAATTTTCGTTCTATTTTTCAAAAAGAAATGGAAGCTTAATAGTAAAACATTACTTAAAAAAACATCTTCTTGTTTATATTATAAACAAAAAAATACAAGATAGCAAGTGTTATGAGCATTTCCATATATTTGATCCATCTATCAACATATATTTTATATATTAAAGTTTGAACTTGTAAATTTATAAAATATAAAAGAATATAAGTATAAAAAAATATAATTAGAGATCATCAAACACTAAATATTAAGAAGAGTAGCTTTTCAATATTTATTAGTTTAATCATTAAATACTAGTACAAAAAATTACTTATCAAACAATAAATAATAAAAATTAATTTTTGACTTAACCTAAAGACTAAATATGTTGAATAAAGTCTAAACCACAAAAGATGAAAAAATAGTGCTCATAGGTAAATGTTTTTTATGGCAAGAGAAAAAGACTTGAATTTTTTTTATTGCATCACAAGTAACTTTATTTATGTTATATTTTTAACTATAAAATAAAATTGCATCGTTGGAATTCGGTTATTTTTTAGAAAATTGAGAGTTTTCTATTGAGTTTAATTATCTTTATCAAAAAGTTTATAAAAAGGGAACCCATCCATTTCCCTATTTATTTATTGATTTTATAGGCTTTTATGTAATACACTATGTAATTTATGAAATTTATAATAATAATAATAATGAAATTAAAGAAAAAGAAAAGTGAGCTCTAGCTTGATTCAATTCAATTTCGATTATACAATCCTACTAAGGAGAGAGTAGTGGATTCTTGTGATTCTACTTAAAATTATTACATATTCTATTTAAAAGAATGAGAATTTCTCATAAAAATTTTCTGTTTTGCAATGCAAATCTCACTTCATCAATGAATTGCTAAAGTAAAATAATATTTGCTTAAATACAGCGCGATAGAGATCTACACAAACAAAAGCTGCTAATTAAACGTGTAAAACAATAACATTAAACTTCAACGCTTGGAGAACTGTGGGGCCTTGCGAGCTTTCTTCAGACCAACCTTCTTCCTCTCAACTACTCTTGAATCCCTGGTCAGTAGCCCTTCCTTTTTCAAAGGGGGTCTATGGCTCTCACTCACCTTTAGCAATGCACGGGCGATGCCAAGGGAGATTGCTTGCGCCTGACCAGAGAGGCCACCCCCATGAGCTTTGACAAATACATCGTAGCTGCTCTCATAACCCAGAGTTAACAATGGGACTTTTATGTATTGAAGCCATAAAGGGTTACCTTGAAGATATTCCTGCACAGCGTTACAAAACCCAGTCACAAGGAATAAACATGTGGAGAGGGAGAGAAATTGAGAGAGAGAGGGAGAGCATAGCTCCATAATAACAAGAACCCAAGAGCCATGATCATACCACAAAAGATACCCATGAAAAAGCATGCCACCCCTTCTATGTAAGAATTGAGAACTTAGGCATCCACTGTATTCATCAAAAGACACTTCCTAGAATGATTTCTAGGCATCACTCTTAAGTGAATTAAAAACCATATTTAAGAGCATATATAAGTGGTTCTTTCTCTATGGTAAAGGCCTAAGCCCATAACAGGCGCTCATCCTTTGCAAGGAAGTTGAAAAGCAACCCAGAGGAAAGCAAATGGAAAAGTGATGATATTATTGTTCCATGCACAAGTTACTCATGGAAAGACAGCATGTAAATAGATGAAGAAAATTTGACACAAGCAGTTGGAAGTTATTCAAACAAGGCTACAATAACTGGGAAGGAATCATGCATTATTAACAATAAAACATGGAACTACATAGCCTAAAAATTGTCTCAAGTTATTAATATCAATTTTTTTTATAAATTAACAAGTTGCCACTAGGCGTGTAATAGAATGTACGTGCAAAATATAGTAAATGACTAGGCAAAAGATCCCAAAAGAAAAAAAACAGACCCACACACAAGATAAAAGAGAGAATTTCTATCTTACAAAACTATCAGTAAGGTTAGCCATTTTGTTCCCCGGCTCTTTGAGTATGACAACAAACATATCATGAGATACCATATAAAAATTCATGCAAAATTTCTGAACATAAAAGCCTGCAAGGACATGAATTCCATAACAAAATAAAACAGAGGAACTTGTTTCGTATGAGGTTGGCCTGGTTAGTGCAGAGCAATAATTTCAAACAGCATGAGGAACATAATGCTTTATATGTTGGAATAATCAGTATTCCAGAAGTGAAAAGTACGTTGCTTTAACAAAAGGTCCTTATGCATGGATGGCTGAATAGCATCTCTAAATTGAAGACGAGTGGTTCACCGGCAATTTTTAGAAGTTAAGCATTCAAAATCTGAGCTAGAAAATTCATATCATGCGCTTAAAAGAATTCATAAAAACACAGTTCTATATATCTGATAATAACAGAATACATGCCATTCTAAAAACACTCAAAACTTGTGAACCTTTGCCATTGTTCCTTTCAGTCTTCAAGTCTCAATCCACAAATTTTCAGTTAGCAAATTTCAATTCTTCTCTATGTCCTTAGTCTCAAGCAATATATAACACATATAAATTAATTAATCCAATCGAATTATGCCCTGAATTTGTTTAAACATCCCTAAATTTTCATCTATCAAACAACTAAACCTCGACGATCCACACAAGCAGGGGTGAAAAACCATAACCTTCAGCAGTCACATAGTGAAAGAGGGAAAGAGGAAAGACCTTGGCATCGCGGTAATTGATGATAATGTTGCCTGTGCCTTCTTGAAGAACGACTCGAGCAATGGCGCATTTACGGCGACCAGTGCCGAAGATAGGTTGGGCAGCGAATCCACCGGGTAGCCTCGACTTAACTAACTTCTTAAGATCGGTAGCCTCGGATTCCACGGGCGAAGCAACCGTGGCGGAGACAAGAAGACGAGCAGGTTTGGAAGAGAGCGAGAGAGGAAGGGATTTTGAACGGGAAAATGAGAGGGTGTTTGGTTTTTGCGAAATCTGAGAAGAGAAAGAAAGCGAAGATAATGAAGAGGTGAGTGAGGAGATTGAGATTGACATTTTGATTTGAGTATGGAGCTTCAGCGAGGGACACTGGTGACAGTTGTGGTGTACTGCCGTGAGCTAGCTGAGGAAGTATTTGAGCAGGCGAAACCGGTCGAAGGGGATAATGTTAAGCAAATTGACGATAATGCCCATTTATATTTTCTGTTCAATCTGCATAGTGGGATGGTAGCAGACGACGCCGTTTAAGTTAAGTAATTCTCACATGGAATTAACTTAAAAAAAGTAATTACTTTATTCGAGGTTAAATAAAATTAACATCCACTTCTTTGTATTTTTAGTTAAAATATTAAATTTATCATTGAATTATATAATGTAGCAAAAATTCCATTTCAAAAAAAAAATGTAGCAAAAATATTAAATTTTATTTTTTACTTTAAATTTATTTTTAAGTTATTATTAAAAAACTAAATAAAACCATAACAAAATTTTAGATTGTAAAATTCCACTCTAATTAATCTATTTGATTTTCTTTGACTTTTAAAAGATAATTTATGGTAAATTTAAATTTAAAAATAAAATTTAATATTTTTACCTTTACCATATAGCTCAAAAGGTGAATTTTTTATTTTTATCTTTCATTTTTCATAAATGAATTAGTTCACATTGTAGGAAAGAAGACATTTGCTACAATCACTTCTCAGGCCTAACATGTCTCAGATGATTATGTCTCGCTGTCTGTCTCTGCACTGCAAAAGCAACGGTGTCATTCTTCTATGCTTGGAACACTTCTCACCATTCAGATCGATCCTCTGCAATTGATCCTCCCCATTTCCTAACACGGCTTTCAGCTTCTTCAGCCTGCGAATCCAATAAATTGACGATCAACATTTGCTGATAAAGTAAACAACTAAAATTCGAGGCAATTTCATGAGAAACAAAGAAAGAGCAGAGGTTCTGACTTCTTTTTGCCAGTTGGTTATTGAAGTGACTATAATCAGTATTATGGTCTGCAACAGAATTCCTCCTGCCATCCCTGACCAAATACCCTGCAACACAAAAATTAAAATATCCATTTGCATTCAGATTTCTCAGAAGAGACATAAGCAAATGTTAGTTGCAGAGGACAATCAAGAAGTAGAAAGGAGATAGATTCTGGTAGTTTAATTACCATGACACCAAAACTAAATGTGAATCCTAAGAGTATGCCTGCCGGTAATCCAACAATGTAGTAACAACCAATGTTGATATATGCAACAAGAGATTGCCATCCAGCTCCAACAGCAACACCTTAAACAAAATCCATAGAGGAAATTTAACAAACAGGAGAAACTCAATATTCACTCAAAAAACTCTGAAATTAGATCGCCTATCAAATGTCTAAGGACTAAGGTCCTTCAGCACTTACCAGATAAGACAGGCTGAAGGCTGTTCAGAAGCACGGTAATTCCTAGCAAGATTGAAAGTCTAGTAGTTTCTTTAGCAACGGCCTCGCTCGTAGTGAAGAGGTAGGGGAAATAGTCTCTTGTTGCAAAAACCACAGCCATGCAAATAACCCCTATTGCGATGGATGTCACTGAAACAACTATCACTGAGTATTTTGCAAGCCGAGCATTCCCAGCTCCAAGTTCATTTGATACTCTCACACTGTCAGGAAAAAATAATGGGTGCGTTATTCATGATACATCACCATTTCTTGCTGGTGATGTTACAACTTCTTGCTTCAGGATTTACTTCTAGAGTGTATTTAATATAAACTCGACTATAATGCAGATATTTGATCTAACAGCCATTAAACTTATTCTCGTATAAGTGCAAGCCTATACCCTTAATTGTACAAGCTCTGTTAATAAATGAAAGAACCGAGAAATTTACCTTATGGCAGCGTTGAAACCGATTGCGATCATTGCATTCCATCCCTGTATGTTCATGCTGCAAAACAAGTAGAAATTGATTTAATTAAGCATTCTCTATATGTACAGCTAGAGACCTTACCATTGAGCATATGACTGTATAATGACAATGGACTAAGAGACCTTACCATATAGAAATGGCATCAACTGGTACAAGGGGATTAGGCAAACGACCAGTTATCACCACCAGTACCATCAAGTACCAAAACTCCAAGCTGCAAGTCAATATTGCTTATCATCAATGCATGACGCAAATTTATAGCGACGAATTAAAGAGGAGAAAGTAAAATTTACCATAACATAACAGCAGATGCCAAAGAAAGCTTGACAAAACCCCACAAGTCTGAAAATGCAAGCCATGAGAATCCAGACCAAGCCCCATCAGACTTGGTAATGAAAATGTACAGCAATTGGGCAATAACTATGATCCACCAAGAAGTGTTGAGGGTGATTGCTGCTCCTGTTAAGCCCCAGCCAAGCTTCAGTATTAGCAACCAGCTGAAAAATGCATGCAACAGCAGTACCACAGCGGATATCCAAGCCATTACAAACACTTTCCTCTGTGATTGCAAAAACTTCTGTATTGGAAAATTCATTGCATATGCGAATAATTGCGGAAGCATCCATAGAGCAAATTTGCCTGCAACAAATGCCCTAGTTAAATGTATTCTCAAAAACTCATTGTATATGGTACAATCAAATCCTATTGAACAAATAACAAGCGTCCAAAGTTTAAATTTAGTTTATTTAGTAAATAAATTAAGACAAGTGGAGTTATCATCAAGTCTAATCTCCAATAATTCATTCAATTTTGTTTACAACTATAATAAGTTTTAATTTAAACTTAATAAATTTAAAACTAAATAATTTTGATTAAATAAGTACATATACAAACCTGTAAAAGATAAGATCTTAAATTTTAATATACTAAATATCTACAAGTTTTAATAGTGTAATCGAATCGAGTAGAATTGACTTAAAGGTTTAAGTTTGACTCATAAAAATTTATATAAATTCCAAATTAAGTTCAATTCTCCTAAGACATTAAATTTAGTGTGTTTAATAAATTCAAACTCCGACTTGTTTACAAAATTAATTTAAAATTAAATTTGAATTTAACTGATGTAGAAGATGAGTAAACTTTGAATAATTCAAGAATAGTTTAATTCATTTGCACCTAGTTTACATGACTTATGTAGTCTACTGTTGGAAGAGGAATGGACGTAACTGAAGAAAGCAGCACGTTACAAGGCCCGCCAGCATGTCACACAGCCTTCATTGCACAAGGCCGTGCAGGTTACTTCTAGCCACGGGATTCCACCCAACTTATATTTTTTTTTTTGTTATTATTCTTTTTTAAGACATAGACCACTATCAAGGGAAAAAATTTTCATGACATCTCATTTTAGCTCTGACAATGTTTAATTTATTAAAGGAGGTTAATTATATTTATTGAATTGAAAATTGGATTAATGGAATTTTCCAGAATTATTTATGCATACGATGTTTAATGAGAGAGAGAGAGAGTTAATAAGAAAAGGGACACAGTAGTAAAGAAACCTGCAGCAGTAGATATCTGAGTAGTCTGTCCAATGAGTTCCAGAATGGGTGGAGACCAAACATAAATTGGAACCAATAAGCAGGCAGTGGTCAACAGAATCACCCATGATCTCTGCATATATATACCCAACATTCTCAGCTGCCCCGCACCGTAGGCTTGCCCGCAAAGCGTCTCCAATGCACTGCCCATTCCCAGCTGCACTCAAACTCAAAATCCAAACTTAAGTTTTATGATTATTATGCAATTTTTTATCAAACCAAACACCTCATAATCTTATTTACTAACAAAAACATTGTAGATATTAACAGAAAAAACAAAAGAAGCAAGGGGAAGAAGAACTGACCATGACACCGAAGGCGAGGCCAGCAATAACCGAGTTCTCAACGGAAACAGCAGCGAGCTCAAGCTCGCCCACGAGACCGGCAAAGGTCTGAGTGAGTGCACCCAGCGAGTACTGACAAATGGCAGTGAATATCGCTGGTCCTGCTAGCTTCCATAGCCGCTTGGACTCTTCATTAAAATCTCTAACGACGCTGATATACTTGTTTTCTTGATGATCACTTTTGGCATAGCCGTCGAGAAGAGGAGCATCTATAGCCATAAATGAGTGCTAGCTTGCTGTAGCTCCTCGTATGCCGCTATGAATCTTTACAACATAACAGATATGGTCTCCACCTGCAGCCACTATTTAATTTAAGTTAATCAATCTGATCATTTAAAACTTTTTTCTATCTAAAAATGTGATAAACACAAAAATAAGGTAAATTTACTAGATAATCACGTAAATTGAAAAAATAAAAGTCCGCGATTTACATGGGAGCAACTACGAGATTTGGAAAGCTCATGCTGACGCAAAGGGTGATCTTTGAATTTTTTTTTTTTTTTTTTTTTTTTGATCTGCAAGGAAACTGCATTTAGATGGTCCACAAATTACAAAGTGGGACTACATAAAGTCTTATCAAAGATTAAAAAGAAAAATCAAACCAAACTAAACCTACAAATGCTATTAGAAAGTTCCTTACAATTCCGTTTCGCCACTCCTCCATTTACATCAATATCCCCCATCCAAAATCACTGAATTTGATTTTCAATTAGAATCGGCATAATTCAAAATATTTTTAAATAAATTTATATTATTTAATTTGATTTTCTTTAATTTTTTTAGTATAAAAATCAAATAAATAATATAGTATGGATAGTTTCCATCCAAAATGAGACCGAAATTGATTGGCGGCCAAGTCTATGTAGTTCCTAATCCTAGCCAACTAGGAGGGGTAGGTGTGACAATAAAGCGCGTCGATTTCTGAAAGGCAGTTACCGTGGTTAATTAATTTACTAGCGACTTAGGAAAATAAATGGAGGTTGATTTGCCGTGATTATTTTAATAATCGGAGAAATTTTTATATAAATTTATAATTTAAATATATAATATTTTATATAAACTTTATTATATATCTATATTATAGATCTAAATCTGATTTGAAATAATTATTTTCTTCAATAATTGGCCGTTGATCCTATAGAGTTGCCAAGTTGTGTTTGGATTGTATTTCTAGTCGCTTGTCAGTTTCAGACGTAACACTCACCACCCTTCCGTTGGACCCACAACCACACAAGTACGATAAGAGCTGTTCCAGAGAAGAGTTCAATTAGATAATAAATTGAATTTTCCTGCACTCAGCGACAAGCTCAAGGGGACAGCCAGGCTGCCTGTCCTTTCGCTGAATTTTAATTTTTAAATTAAAGTTTATTAATATTAATTTATTATAACTAAATATGAATTTAGTTTCAATATATTACTATATTTAATAATTTTATTTTAAAAAAAATTAAAAGTTGATTTTTTGTTAATTTAATTAAATAAAAATTACTAAATATAATTCTAATTAAATTATAATTGATTTAGTATAATTATGTTAAAATTAAATTTATAAATATATATTTTGTTTTTATTAATTATAAATATTATATTCTAAGTATAACTTTATTATTTTATCCATCTTTAATAATATTCAAATTTCACTCAATATATTATATAAAGAATCCATAATTTCTATATTTAAATACACTATTTTTTTTATAATTAATTTTAAAAAGATTATCATATCAATTCATTCAGTATTTTTTTTATTTTATAAATTTATATTTAAAAAAATATAATAAAATAATATTAATAATTTTAGAGAAAATTTATTACGATTAAAATAGTATGATATATTTTAATTAATCAAATATATATTTACACTAGTAGATAAAACGTGCTTAAATATTAGATATATAATTAATTAAAAATATTTATTTAAATTAAATTTATAATGTAAATATATAATAAATTTATATAAAATTTTATTTATTTATATTATTAATTTATATAATGCCAATTTAAATAAATATTGCGGACTACTAATTTTGACCGCAAAGCATCGTACCGAGCCGTCGCTCTAGACAAACTTAAAGGTATCATGCATAGCGGATGACTGGGTACTCTTGTTTTGTATTTGTTTGTTTTTTGGCTTTTGTTTTTGTTTTTGTTTTTTTTTTTTTTTAATTTTTATTTCTATTTTTGTGTTTTTCTGCATAACAGAATCTTTTGTAGGACAGCAAGAAAAGAGTCTACGATGTTGTGAATATTACCACTCATAAGAGTAGTTCCACAATAAATACATTAGTTGAATTTTAAAAATTTTAAATTTAATATTTAAAAAAAATTAAATTTAATATTTTAATATATTATTCAGTAATTTTTTATTTTACTTTATAAGCGATTTATATTTAATTCATTAGATTTAATGAAATTAAATTTAATATATTTTGTTAAAAAGTTACTGTTAAAGCATAACAATTTAGAAATTGTTTGATTTAATTAGCGACTTTTAATTATTAATTTATATATTAATTTAAAAATACTTAAATTATTTAAGGGTTTGGCTAAAACTGCTTAAAATTATATATATATATTTTTTAACACTAAAAAAATTAAATTATTTATTATTAAAAAATAAGAATTAAGTTGTGATTTTACTAAATTTTAAAATTATATTATAATCAATTTAACTAACTTAAGCTCAGTGATTTTCATTTTTATTTTGATGTTCTTGTGTTTCATTATATCTCATTAGCTTCTGAGATTTCACTTTTCTTATAAATTTTGGAAAAAGTATCCAATTATGACAAAAGTTAAATTTTTATTCAATTATTAAATCTTTTGATTTAGGATTAAATTAATTTTTTTTCAAAAATAATTAAAATAATACTTTAAATTTTTAATAAGAAAATATCGATTATTAAAAAATCATTGTTAATATTAAATATTATTGTATATTTTTAAGCCAAAGATATTATAAATATGATGGTTAAATTTGTTTAATATTTAATTATTGTACTAATTATTATACGTTTACGTTTATATATTTTTATAATTTTTATAATTATTTTTTCTAATCTAAGCGGGCCGACTGTTTTCTTTTTTCTTTTTATTATTTATTTATCTATTTATTCTTTCTTTCTTTTTTTTTCTTTTATTAATACAAAATAGTATTTTATTATTAAAAGTTTAGTGGATAACTAAGGCCGAAGAGGAAACACCCAAGCCTAACACGATTGAACCCAAGTCAAATAAGCCAATCTATATCCAACCAAACTGGCTTAGAAACAGTAGCCCAAATCCCGGTCTTTTGCCTAAATAGAATCCAACTCATTTCGAGATCATGCTGAAATAACCCACCGCTTTATCCTTTTACCCTCTCATTCCTTACCTCTACACAGCAAATCAGAGAAAGACCATCGTCTACTAGACATGCTGAAGATGTCAAACAACCAAATCAACAATTTAAAATCAAAATACAATTTCAAAAAAGGAGCCATCAAAAAAGTTAGGGAAGCAGCAAAACCACAGCCACCGAATGTTTCTGAAAAACTAAAACAATCACAAGTCTGCTCACCGAAAAAATTCACTCAGGCCAAACAAACAACTGCATGTCTACAGTGACAAACGCAAATAAAAAGAGAAAAAGACGATATGTAGCTCATTGGAATCCAAAACGAAGAAGCATGTGCAAAGAAATCCAAGCCAACACTATCTGTAAACTAAAAGTAACAGAGGAGTAAAAGTCTTCAACCCACGATGATCAAAACACAAAGAGGTCGTTCGACAGAACTCGTAGCCATAGCAAGACCGACAAGAGTGTGGTCACTGGACGTGGTGGTGCGATTCTCAAAGTGTCGAACCAAATCAAATAAAAACCTCTCTATGATCGAGAAGTCTATGAGAACCGCACACATCAGAAGCACACAAGTCATAAACCTATCAAACCGACACTAAAATCGATCATTGTGACATCCAACTGAAAACAACGATAACGATATTTAAAAACTAAACAAACAAGGTGATGTGTACAGACTGACGACGGCAAGCACAAGCAACTCAACAGAGGAGAGGCCCGATGCTGTTAGTACCATTTGGTTTCTCTCTGTTCTCGCTTTTTCTTTTCACAAGAAAAAATAATATAAAACGTATGAGTGGATCTATTTATTTATTTGCCATTAGAAAATGGATCTCACGTTCATATTTTTTGAAAATAAATACTATTAAATTCTTGTATTTTTATTTAAGAGTCAAATAAATTTAATTTAATTTTTTTAACTAAATAAATTTTTAACTTTTATTTTTAAGACCAAATAAATTTTAATTCAGTATAATATTATTTTTATAATTTAAAATATTAAAATTTAGTATTTTTAATTAACCTAAAAAATATATAAATAATAAATAATTTTTAAATTAAAAAATGATATTTTATTAAATGATGACTTATTTAATTTTTTTTTAACAAATGACTTATTTAATCTTAAAAGTAAAATTTAATAATTTATTTAAAAAAATTAAATTAAACTTATTTAACTCCCAAATAAAAATATAGAGATTTACATTTTATTTTATTTTTTTATTTTCTCTGTTATGTTTAAATAAGCAAAAAATATAAAAGGATGAAAAAGAAAATAAATTTATTTTCACTTCTTTGGAAAAGAGATGAATAAGAAAAAAAAAAAGTAACTGTCTGTCTTATTATATTAATTATTCACAATAAAATATGGTTGATATAAATAAAAATAAAAAAGATATTTATATAAATTTTTATTTGATTGTGCACTTTTGGACTTTTCATTCAACTCTTTTTTATTTTTTCATTTTGAGATAATATTTAGGAAAAAATAAACAACATTTTCCCTTCTCTAAGAATTTTCTCCTTTTTAACCAAACAAAAGAAAATGTCTTGTCAATATTTAGTTCCACACAATATTTTCCTTCCTCTCCTTTCATGTCATCCAAACAAGGCATTAATTTCACTGATTTCCTTTCCTCTATTGTTGTTTTTCCTTGGAAGTGGATGCTATTATTGTTGATTCTACTTAAAGAAACTCATTTATTTTCAAAATAACGACAATAATAATGAGTGATTGACATTGAAATTAGGCACATCAATCATTCTTGAAGGGTGGCCTTAGAAATTTGCTGGAAGAAGAACCCACTATCATAAAATAACAAGAGATTTTGTAAATTTTTTATGAGTTAAATGGAAAAAATATTTTAATTTTAATTTTATTATAATTATACTTTATAGTATTTGAAACAGCCGGGCCTGAATTGGCCCAAATAACTTTTAGACCCACTTTCCACTTGATCCAAAATAGTTAATCCAAATTATTTAATAGTTCTGTGCTAGCTATATATACAAATCAATTTTCTTTCAATTTTCCGATGTGGGACGGATTTGCGGCGTAAGCAGGCAGCTGGAAGCAACTGACCGTCGCAATATTCTTTTTATTAAATAAATTTTAAATTTTTTAAAATTATCCTATCATTATTTTTATATTTCAAAATTAATAAAATTATTACGCCGGTTAATACATATAACTATCATTACAACATGTCAATAAATTTTAAAATAAAATTAATAATATTCGATATATTATTACTGTTATTACAGCACATTAACAAATTTTAGAATAGAAATAATAATAATTTAAAAGTTTAAAATAAAATTATTAATTTTTTTTAAAAAATAGAGTTAAATTTATAAAAAAAATTAGTATGGCCTGAAATTATAATAAAATTAAAGTATATAAAATTTTTTATAATTATCTATTACATTAATAAAATTTTAATTTTTTTAATAGGAAATAGGAGAACATAAACTTAAATTTATGATTTTAGATGAATTATATATATTTTTAACCACTTGATCAAATTAGGTTAGACAATTAAATCTTAATTTAAGCTCTGATTATTTCACTAAAAATATTTTTCAAATAAAAATTTTTTATCTTCTAATATTTAGTATATTTAAAAATTTTAATGAATAAAAATATTTTATTAATTAAAAAAATTAAATTATTTAAAAAGAAACTACTTTCTTTCTTTAAAATATAAGTCATTTTCTAAGCATAGAAAATTTTATTAAGATTTTTTATGTAAATTTATTAATATATTTTATTTTTTAAATTAAAATTATAAAAAATAAATTATTTTATTAAAAAATATTTAAATTTATGATTTTAGATGAATTATATATATTTTTAACCACTTGATCAAATTAGGTTAGGCAATTAAATCCTAATTTAAGCTCTGATTATTTCACCAAAAATATTTTAAAATATAAATATATTCTCATAATTATACTTTATTTTTTCATTGTTTTATGTTTACTGAAGAAAATAAAGAAAATTTTGAGGGAGAAAATTTTCATACTTCATTTCATTTCATTTCATTTTTTCTCGAACTGAAGAAAATTTTTGAAATATAAATGTATTCTATAGTTTTTTATGTTATTTTTGAGAATTTAAAAGTCAAATTATAAAAATCAACTTCCTCTCAAATATTCCCTTCTTTTATTCAAATACAATAAAAAAAATTTAATTTCCTCCTAAACATTTTTTTTAATTTCCCTTTCACTAATTTCCTTCTCCCTATCCAAACGTAGGGCTGGCAATTCACACTCATAGGTTATAAACGGGGCACGTAACCTACATGTATAATATAAAAATGATTATTCCGAATATGACCCGCATAATTAATCATGCCAAAATATTAAATTTATTAAAATATTAAATATTATATATATATATATATATATATATATATATATATATATATATATATATATATATATATACATATATTAACATTCATTATAATTAACTCTAATAACATATTTATTATTTTGATTTATTAATTAATTAAACATGAACTTTATGAATTAAGTTTTAAAATGAGTCATTCAAGATTTTAACATAAAGAGATTAGTAGCACAATGAAATAAATATTAACCAAGTAATAATAATACAATTTTAATTTCAAATTTGTAAAATATTTTTGCAAATTTTATTTATTTATTTATTTCAATTTATAAAATTTTAGAACATTTTAAAATACGACTGCTTTGTAAAAATTTAGCAATAAATTAAATAAAGCATAATGGATTTAAAATGATCAAAATAAAATAAGTTAACCTATTACCTTAATTAAATAAACAGATGATAACAAATTTAAACAGGTTAATACATAACAAGTTAACTATATTTCGAGTCCTATCATAGAAATAAGTTGCTCTATCCAAACACAACGTTGGTCATAATATACAAAAAAAAAATGGTGGATAATTTGTTTTGTGGATGTTTTCGAGGGATTCAGTGGATAATTATTAATTTATCTTAACGGCTTACTTGATATTAACTTCTTCCAGCATAGTCCCTTCCATCTGAGTGCAGCCACTCTCCTTATTTCTTTCCTGGCCGCTCGTTCACATATATTATAAATCTTGATACGTCAATGGTTACAGAAACACAGAAGCCGAACTATCAATCTAAAGAAATTTCATTTAGTTAATACTAGTAAGGATCATTCATTATAAAAGACCGTTAGTTCAATCATATGTTCCCGCATGATCAACTGCAAAATGGCAAATTGTCTGAAGCAAAATATGAATGTACTCAGAAGAAGTTTGCTTACTTTTTTACATGTTATGCATTTTTCAAGGTTGCCAAGGCAATCAGATAATACCTACGGATCAAGATAAATGATTTCTGCTCTCACTGAGGCTCGCCGGAAACGCAGCAGTTCTTTTAGCAACTCAAATCCTCCATCATTGGTAGCTGGCCTAACAGTCATTCTTTCAAGAACAGGAGAGTTTGAAAGCAGAAAGTTAATGAAATCAAGTTCAGATTTCACACCACTAATACCAACTATCTTCACAAGTCGTAGTTGGCCAAATAGACTGTTCCAGTGGTCATCCTCCCAAAAGTTAGATATTGCTCCCACAGAAGCCTGCTCCTCTGGGCGTGCCTACATGAAGTCTAGAATATCAGGAAGTTGCAACTTAATCCATTTAGTACAAAGCTACAAAAATGAACCGCAGGAGATAAATTGTTCGGAAAAAATAAAAAGCTAATGTCAAATTGTCAATCCACCTGAAAGTTCATAACAGTACATGAAAGAAGCTTACCAGCATCTCCAGTTCTTGCACATTAGGAGAACTTCTTAAAATACACAGGGCAGCAGAATTTTCCTCCATATCATTGAAATTTATGCGTATAGAAAGGTAATTCAGATCAATGCATGGTCTTGGCAATCTGCTAGGTATGTTGCCAATAGCCAGATACTGAAGCAAGAAAAGATGTAGACCAACAGTATAAATCTAAATCTCAAATAAATATGACAAAATTGCATATGGAATAACCTCGAATACTCTACTGAAAGTTGAAAAAAGGCAAGTAGGTGATATGATATAGAAATATAAAATCTCAAAATAAGTGCTAAACATATATATGCGTCTGATGAGGGGGTGAGGGAGTGCGTGTGTTTGTCTATCATCTACCCTGTATAACCCAACAAACTTCATAAAAGTTCAAGGTTACAAAATGCAAAAGAAATGATATTGGAATAACCATTACCTTTAGAAATAAACTCTGAATCTCGAGCCTTCGTATATGAGGTAGATTAGCAAAGAACCTGAGCAATTTACTAGAATTCCCATGAACCGCATTTCGGTCATTTTTTACATTTACATACAAGCCAATGGAGATGAGAGTTAACTGAAAGGTATTCTCAAAACTGACTTCATCATAAACACCTCCGATGTCGAAAAATTGAAGATTTGTAGCATTGATATTAAGGTGAGTGAAACCATCAAAGTTCATCAATGTCAATCTCTCAAGCAGAGGGCAGCTAAGAATTAGATTTTCAAATACATGCTGAGTCAGGGTAATGTGCTGAAGGTCAAGGCTCTTTAAATTCCGGAATCCTTTGAATGATAAAGGAGGTTTTAGCAAGCAATTGAATAGCTCCAAATGAATAAGATGTTCACAAGAGAACAAAGAAGATGGTACTTTGTAGCGCTGCCCCTTCCATATTTCAAGTATGAATTCTTTGATAGAGCTTCTTGATAAATGAAGAATCCATCTATCAATGTCACTAACACCTAGAATATCTCGGTGAGAAAGTTTGAACTTGTGTATCGGGCCAGTATGAAGTAAGAGGACATGATCAACAATGTTGACAAGCTTGTTTTTTATGAGAGTTTGATCTTGTGAGGGATTAGGGACACAATTACTATCAAACACAAGCTGCGGAATTTTAGCCCATTTATACCTCCATTTACTTGATAAAGCACTTGTTCTCACTGCATCTCTAATTGACAGCTGCGATAAAATCTGGTCCAAAACATGCCCTGGTAAGCTGCTGATTCTGTCTACCTCTGGCTCTAAGCAAGGAAATTTCGGTGGTTCTCTATGCTTCTGATTTACTCAAGGGGGAGAAGCATTTAGACATCATACAAAGACAAAGGCAAACAAGGTCAATAAGTGCCTGTATACTAAACAGAAAATGTGAAAATAAAAAATCATTAACTGCAAGAAAATAAAGGCTATTCAGCGATACTGACAAGTGGATATTATGGATAATTAAGAGAATATAGAAAATCAAGATTCATCATATTTTCAGAACAGTATCTAAAATGCCAATCCGAATTGGAAATATTCTTCACTTCATCAATCTAAAAAAACCAAGGAAATACATACAAAACTTGAGCTTGTTAAAAAGTACTAGCAAGCACAGCAATCCCATGATACTAGATGTGATATCAAGACATAGATTTGTGCCAGCCAATATCTATGATAAGCTACGAAAAAGAAGTGCCAGGACTAACAGTAGATACATAGATGAGGAAAACACCCATTGAATCATGTGGTGGTGACAACTCGACATTTCGGTTAATTATTCAAACAAAAAACCAGAGTCCCACTGCAAAACTAATTATTCTTTCAAGTTACAAAATGACAAGCAAACATGAGGATCATCACTTTCATAAACACATTTCCACAATTATCAACAATGGCAATTACAGGCCATCTACTCTTAATAGAGAAACTAGTGAACCACAACTGCAATGCTCATTAAGAAAGTATAATTTCCAGTCTAGTCACTAGTGGATATAACAACAGTTAATCTAGTATTCATTGGCCCCCTTGATCAGTTTAATAAGAATGACAAATCAAAGAATACAAGACATTGACTGCAAACAGAAATAATACTACTGGCTGAAATTATGCTCCAGACAGCTATTACCCCTTCAGTCTTAACTAAAATTATAGTCCTGAATACACTTTCTTGGAAGAATAAGAAAGTATGCTATGTGGATAAGCTCCAGCAGACTGGATATCCTGTAATGACAGACGAAACTGCATAACTTGGGGAGGAACTGAAAGCGCATAAAGATGAATGTTGATTCTGCCACGATATAGGCTGAACAAGTCAAGCTGCAAGGACAAGCAGAATGTCTCCCACCCTTCCAGGGGGCAAACAAGCAAAACATTTCCCTACCTACATTTTCATTGTTAACATGGTGCCGTTGCAGTGTATCAGGGCAGAAAGAGCTCTTACAAGGAAAATCTTTCAGTAACCATCCTCCTCAATCTTAAAGAACCATGAAAGTCAAAGAACACTGGTTGAATTGCAACCGGGCATCAAAACCACGAATACTTCAGATATATTGCCACTGATCTAGTAGCTTTACTTGATGCATATAACAAGTAAATACCCATTGGATAATGCAGATCGTTATGTACAAACATATCAAAATGCAAATAAAATCACCAGAAGCGAAGTTGCGCCTCTACACACAATTCTACAAAAAAGAGGAATCAAAATATGCCAAATTATTGAAAAGAACACTAGAACGAGTAGGGTAAAAAAAGAAATAGAAAAGAAGAGAATAAAAAATAACTGCATTAACAAGAAGCAAGCCACTGCAAGAAAAGGCATAGCTCACCATATTCGTTCTTCACTTCTACTCACATGGATTCAATTTTCCCACAAAGATTGCCGAGCCATCAAGAGCTTGCTTCAGTAAATACGACGGGCCAAAATCAAATTCAAGAAACAAAAAGTTGTAAAAGCTTAAAGTTCAAACTCCACTAATTAAGAGCACTACAATGCAACTAGCTTGGATTAACTTCCTAGGAACATTAGTAAAATGCAATCCATATCTCTCAATGTGCCAGATGAAATGCCAAACAAAAGCGGGGGAAAAATCAAACAAACAATCGTCATTAACAGTAGCAAAATTCACAAGTAGCTGCAGTTTAAGGGATTTCATTACAGTGGCACTGAGATTGAGCAGAGGATTTAAACGTAAAAATGCGATGAAGAAAAGGCAATTTCTAGGGTATAAACAGAAACAATTTGGGAGAAAATTGAGGCATCAGATCTAAGAAAAATCAGTGAATAAGAACAAATAAAGAGCTGTGTTTCTCTTATATATTGCAGTTTTTACCTGAGGAGGAAGTAGCTGAAAGAGCGCAATTATCAATTGATGCTGGAAATAGCTAAAACTGATAGCAGCGATTCAGCTTATGCGAAAGAGCAATATAACCGACAATCACTGAATTACTAAATGGAGTCTTGGGAGAAAATAAATCTGAATTTTGGTGGGGTTTTATAAAATAAAGGAAAACTACGGTTTAAAATGTACAAAAAAAAAATTAAATTCTTTTAATTTATAAATTATTACTCTCCATCACATAATTTCTATTTAATTTATTTTTTTAATATAATTTTTTATTTACATTAAATTTTATTAAATATTAAAAGATATTTTAAATTTTTTAAAATAATATAAAATCAAATAAAATTATAATAATCAAATTATTTATTATTATAATAAAAAATATAAAAAATTTAAAAAATTTTAATATTTACTTTCTTCAACTTTTGTATTGGGCTAAAGCCCCGACTTCGTTATAACGAATTTCTACATATCTTTGATTAAAAAAAATAATAATAATAAGTTTTTTGAACTGGGATGAGGCAATTTTGCAAGCGCACGTTATCTAGATAATATAGAAACCTTGGTCCTTGGAAGTGTTCACATCAATCTAGTATTCCTCTTTTAGGTATGAAAAGATATCACTGGACGGCTGTGATTTTACAATATAAATATATTCATCTTCATTTCAGAATTTGAAGTGTCAAACTTCAGCCGCATTATGCTGGAAGACCATAAAGGCTCTGGATCCCCATTTTTGAAGTTAAATGCATTACACTTTTTTAAAAGAAAAGTTAACTGACATTTTGACTTTTTTTTTTATATAAATATTTAATATTTAATTTATTTTTTATAAAAATATAACTATTTAATTTTTAAATTTTATAAAATATAGATATTAAAATATTAAATTTTATAAAAAAATATAACGAAAAATCAGTCTACATGTTTTTTTTATAGATAATCAAAGTTTAATTTTATTAATAGCAAAGATGAAAAATTTTAGCATATAAAAAATAAATATTACACTTCTATAAATGTTAGGTGAAAAAATATTAATCAATAAAAATGTTAAAATATCAGATAATTCAGATAAATATTTGATAAAAAATTTAAATTTTTTATATTTCAGTGAAGTGAAATGAAATGATATATATTTTTTTAATTATTGATTTTGAATTCAAATTTTGAATATAAATTTTTTTAAAATTTGAGAATAAATGTTTTATTATATGACGTTAATTCAGATAATTTAGATAAGTCGAATTAATAAATTTTATATATAGAATAATTTAAATTAAGAGAAATTGAAATCAGTGAATTTGAGTTTAAATTAAATCAAAGTTTAATGGATAATTAAAACTATAATATATAAAAGTTAAGCATATGCTCATGATTTTTTTTATATATTAAAAATTTAAAGCTAAAAAAAATAATAATTATTTATTTAGTGAAAACCTCAATAATTCAAATAATGATAGGTGAACTACACATCACGATTTAACCTTTTGTTTAATAATTGTGATGATAAAAGCAATAAATTTCAAAATGAAAAGATGGGGAAATACGAAAGCATCAATTTTGATAATTGCTTTTAAAAAATTTAAATTAGTTACGGAAATTATTATAATATTTTAATCCACAAAACAATTTTTTAAAATAAATTATGAGTCGTTGCCTTAAAACATACTCACTTAACAAAAATCTAAAAATCTAATAAGATATACATGATTTCACCCAAAAAAGAAATTCAGACACCGTAACATTTTATTGTTTATTAAAACTCGTAAAAATTTCTGTTAGCATATATAATTCAGCAGATAACCATTACATCTACAATCACAGAAATTTTTATCTATTAATTGATATCAGTCAATTTTACATGAAATTTAATAATTGACTCCACCTTCTTACGATATAAAACTTAATATTGACAGATATTAAGATATGTATTCTTATACACTCATTTTGAATTTTAACCCTTTATTATATTCGGCCATTTTATCAGTTTAATAACTTAAACTGGAATAACTATCCATAAATACCAACGGTTTCACATTTTCTCTGTTTTAGTTTAATTTTATTTCAACAGATATTGAATTTTTTTTTCTCATCATATATAAGATGAGTAATTTCAAAATAAATAGATGAAAAATTGGAATGTATACCAACTAGCTATGCATGATTGGCATCCATTTTGACACTTTATGCAAATGATGACATGTGTCTTTAATTGGCATATATAATTGAGCTAATGATCGAATGATTTAGCTACATTGGTCATAATGACGTGAGAAATTGTGGTCCTTTCCAAGTTGGATTAAACTTGCATGAATTGTCAATAACGCCTCACCTAACTATTGAAAATTTCGTGATCATATCAGATATGCAATATTGAAGATGAAGAGTTTACATGTTTTGACTTTAGCTTTCCATACCTTCTTCACCGCCAAAAACCCTAATAATGTTTCCGTTTCCACGTATATAACAATAACTTCCCACGTCCCAAGTCAAACGACAAAGTTGTTTGATCTCTTCTTCTCTATCAAAACCAAAGTGTTCTTCTCAAAACTCTGCATGGGCTCACAGAACAGTAATAGAGTCCCTGGTTTCGTGAATCTTAAACCAAGAAAATGGGAAATTGCAATGGAAATCGTGCTGGAAAAAGGTATATATCATCGTCGTCAACTTCTCTTTTTCTTTCTTGTCTTGGATTCTTGCTCATGTTGATGATATTAATCTGGGTTTCTGTTTATCGCATAAGGTCTAAGTTCGTGATGAGAGAGCAAATGGATTCCATGAGCAAGCATGAAGGAATAAAGACTGTGAAGGTCGATAACCTCTGCAACTTCTCAAGAAACTCTGACCTTTGCGTCTGCATAGTGACCTGGAACATGAACGGAAAGGTAAAAGTTCATGCATTAATTGTTGTTATATAAAATGAGCTGACAATTAATCTTAGAGTGTGCATGGTTTGCAATTTCGTTAGGTCTCTTTTGAAGATTTGGTGGAGCTTGTTGGCAGCGATCGGAAGTTTGATCTACTTGTTGTTGGTTTGCAAGAGGTACCTCGGAAAAATGTTGCAGTATTATTGCAGGCAGTTGTTGCGGATACTCATATGTAAGAATCCAAACTCTTCCTTCTCTTTTCTTCTACTACAACTTTCTCCATTCTTCTTATAGAATCTGAGTGTAAGATGTTGCCATAGATAACCACCACTATCAAATGAAAAGGAAAACAAACTTAAAATTTCATAGTTAATAACTGTATATTAATTAAGTTTTAAATTTGAATGAAGACTGCAAGGAAAGGCCATCATGCAATCTCTTCAGTTGTACGTATTTTCGCCATTGAACTCAGAATTATTCATCAAAGGTGAGTGAAAATCTTCTTACTATTCATTTAATTTAATTTCCCAAACCATGCACATACTTATGTTAAAAGGCTGGTTAATAGAATTGAAGGTGGATAAGCATTCTGTGGGTGGATTTGGAAGATTAATTAGGAGAACGAAAGGGGCAGTAGCAATCCGTATCAATTACAAAGGAATTAGAATGGTGTTTGTCTCTTGCCATCTCTCTGGTAAGAATCCAAATTTTCACTTACATACTCTCATTTTCTTTTTCCATTTGATGATTAATTTTCTGGGAAAGTCCCAACCATTTAAATAAAATGCTATATATATGAAAATCATGGTAAATTTATTTATAAAAGTATATTGGTGATTTACTATTAGCTGAGTTTTCATACATACGATTAAGAATTTTCATAATTTTCCATTAAGAATTTGATTAGTTGTTTGGGATGCGCAACTGTGTATTTCTAGAACTGGGCCTTGCGTGCATGGGCTTCTCAATTCCATGTGGAACCTAGCTGGGAACCACCTCTGGGCAGATAGGGGCCCAAGTTGGGATAGTGGTGGTAATTTTTTGCTATAAATTTATTATGAATTTAATTAATATATAAATATTAGGGTTAATCACTATGAATATATAAATTTATTTATTTATTATTATTATTTTAAACATTATATGATAAAGGAGAGGAGAGGTAGTTAGGAGTGGAAGACTATTGGAGGAAGCACTATTGTCAAACCAACCAGTCGATGGGTTTGATTTGTTATGCCTTTACTGGTGGGTGGTGGCTAGGTCGGTTGATATATTGTCCGTTGCAATATTTATTTATATAAATGAAATATATTTATCAATTTTAGTTTGCAGTAAATAAATATATTGGCACGCATGCATGCAGCTCATGCTCGGAATGTGGAAGAGAGAAATTCCCAGTGCAGACACATATCACACAACCTTTTCTCCAGGAACTGGAATCCTTACGCTAGACCTGCCCAAATCACTGTATGGTTGGGAGACCTCAACTACAGGATTCAGGGGATAGACACATATCCTGTCAGAAATTTAATAAAGAAAGATCTTCATAGAGTGAGTTGTTGTAATGAAACATCGATCTATCACTTTCTATGTTATCAGGTTAACTGTCGTTTAAGATTATTGTTTTAATTAATGTTTGTGATTGTGTAACAATGGATACAGCTGCTCACCAGCAAAGATCAGCTCTTACAAGAAGCAGAAAAGGGACAGGTTTTCGACGGATTCTGCGAGGGGACATTGACATTTAAACCAACGTACAAATACAATGTCGGAAGCAGCAGTTATGATACAAGTCACAAGGTAATAACTATTTCTTGCTATTTTAGAATTGTTTAGTTTATAAAATTAATTAGATTTTTTTAATTATTTGGAAAGTACTATATATCTAAATTAAATGATTTATTTTCTTATAATTTTTATTTAATTTTTTAATTTATATTTTTCAGTAGTATTTTCATTATTTTAATAAAATATAAATAGATAAGTAATTTATTTAATTTGTATTCAATTTGATTTAAATTAACTATTAAATATTTATAAATAATTTATAATAATTGATTGAATGAGTGTATGGATAAATAAAAAGTTCCATATTTTTTTCAACAAGTAATATTATGGATGGATTTTTCAGGTGCGAGTGCCTTCGTGGACAGATCGGATATTGTTCAAGATACATGACGGCGACGAAATTAGTGCAAGCTTACATTGCTACGAGTCCATCGACGATATTTACAGCTCAGATCACAAGCCAGTGAAAGCTCACCTCTGCTTGAAAGTCAATCAACAAGCAGCACCTCCTAGTACTGACTAAAACCAATAACTTCAAAACTGTATCTATATGCCCAAATGAAAAAAATTTCCCTGTGATTATTTTTGGGTCAATTTCACCTTATTCTTTTCTGTAATAAAATTAACATTATTAGTTTTCCTGTGTATTAATTGCACCATTAACTTAATGAGATCCTTAACCCTTCTTTCCTCTATATGTTGTGTTGAAATTGGTTTTATACTTGAGTCTTTGCCTTAGAAACTACTGACCAACTAAAGTGCATAAATCTCCAACTTCAAATGTCAATGCTTAGATGTTTTAACTGTTAATTATGTTTGAGTTTCACCTAACTGCAAGCTATACTGACCAACAACACTTGACTTGTATGTCTACCAAACACACTGTTCAAATTGGAATGGGTGGAAATGAACCTAACCGAACCGAGTTTTAAAGAATTAAAGTTTGGTTTGTTAAAATTTTTTAAAATTTGAGCTAAATTCATACTTTACTCATTTCGAACTCGATTCAAATACTAATAAACTCAAACTTGACCCGTTTAGTAAACGAATTTAGATGAGTCGAGTTTTAATCTCGAATATTTCACGAATAGTTTAATTTATTTACATATATAATGGTTTTTAGTTTAAAACTAAATAATTTTAGTTAAATAAGTATATATATAAATTAGTTCGTAAATTTATAAAGATGAACTTTTAAATCTTAACAATTTAAATATATGTAAGTTTTAAGAGTGTAATTAAACTATATAGAGCTGAATTTTAGAAAATTTAAATTTAGTTAATGAAAGTATATATAGGGTTTGAGTTTATTTCTCTTATAATATTAATCTTAATCTGCTTAACGAGACCGTTCATGAGCCTAATCATAAATTCGGAAAATGAGTCGAGTTTATAAATTTTAACGAGTCGAATACTATGGAGCTCAAGACAGAAGCGTTGTTGGTGGATTGCAGTGTTTAAGTCTTACTCGTCCTGCGGTATGTTATTCCGTTCACAAAATATCACAATTTACGTATGCGCCAATAAATGAGAATTGGACTTTTGTCAAATGCATATTGCGATACTTGAAAGCAACAGCCAGCTATAGTCTTTTGTTCTCCAAATCGTAAGATACAAACCTGAATATACACACGGATGCTGATTGGGCAAGTGATTTAGACGATCTAAAATCTACAACTGGTTTTGCCATTTTTATGGGCAAAAATCTAATCTTTTGAAATTTCAAGAAGCAACAAACCGTTACCAAGTCTTCCACCAAAGCTGAGTACAGGACAATTGGTTTGGCGATTATAGAGTTTACTTAATTGGATACAATCTCTTTTACGAAATATTGGGTATACTTCTAAACAAATTTCTAATCTTTGTTATAACAATATTGAAACTACATATTTATATGCTAATATTATTTTTCATGTACGGTCTAAACATTTAGAGGTGAATTTCCATTTTGTTCGAGACAAGGTTTAAAAGTAAGAAGTTCAAGTTTGTTTTATTTGCTTCAAAGACCAGCTTGCTGACATTTTAATAAAATTACTAGTCAAAACTCGACATCGAGTACTCATGTATCATTTATCAATTGAGGGGTATGATAAGAATATATGATAAGGATCCTAATAAAGATATATGATAAAGATATATTGTATTTTATATATTTGTATTTTTATCAAACTTTATTTATTTCTTTATAACTTATTTAATAGGCTTTGTATTCTATATTATGTGGAAATTAATGGATTCTTATTGAGTTAAAAGAAGTATTACTAATTTACTATCATATTTAAAAAATTTTGTGAAATTTATTGCTTCATTTTTATTTTAAAAATTATTCAACTAAAACATTTTATATATTTATAAAATCAAATCATTTAGTTATTTTATAAAAATAAATTATTAATTAATTTGTGTTAGTAGAGTGATTTAGGGAGTATTACTAATTTACTATCACATTTAAAAAATTTTGTAAAATTTATTGCTTCGTTTTTATTTTAAAAATTATACAACTAAAATATTTTATATATTTATAAAATCAAATCATTTAGTTATTTTATCAAAAAAAATATAATTAATTTGTGTTAGTATCGATCGAAAAAATTAAATAATATAAACATTTAAAATTATTGAAATTAAATAATATATATAATTAAAATTAAAAAAATTAAATAATATAAATATTTAAGACCGTTAGAAATTTTTAATAAAAAAATTAAAATAGTTTAATTTTGTGAAATTGAGAAATATTTTAATGGAGTAATTTTTAAATATAAATAAAGTAGTAATTTTTTTTTAATGTAGAGGGACCTAATAGTTATTTTCTTTTGAGGTAAAAGTTGATGTTTTGCTGTTTAGGGCCTCTGGGAATTGGTTCATTAGGGGGCATAACATAAAACCAGACAAGAAGAGGGCGGCCCATCGCATCCTGACTTCACGACCCATTTTACTATTTTACCCTTTTCTTTATTTTTTATTGGAAAAATTATTTTTTAGTCCCTGATGTTTAACGTAATTAACACTTCTGTCCCTCTATTTTGGCTACCCAACACTTAAGTCTCTCACTTTCTTTTCCGTCCAAATTCGTAGTCCTTCCATCCAAAATAGCCGTTTGATCAAAGAGTCAAAGGTGAGAGGTGTGAATTTTTTCTAAAAATAACCCCCTCAACATGCAATCTCTCATCATTTTTCTCTTTCATATCTTCTTCATTGTCTTTTACCCATTATTGATTCTTCTTTTTCTTTTCTCTCTCTTTTTCATCTTTCTTCTCCCTCATATTTTCTCTATTTTCTTTAGATATTATTGATTTTTCTTTTTTTCTTCTCTTTTTTATCTTTATTCTCCCTCATGTTTTCTCTATTTTCTCTTGACATTGTTAATTTTTCTTTTTTTTTTCCATTTTTCTTCTCCCTAAAATATTATTTGAGAGTTGCAAAATCTTTTCTTAGAGGGTCAATAGAGAAATGAGAGAGTGAACTCTTACAGAAACAGAGAGAGATTTGTTGTAAAAAGGGTAGGAGTTATGGTGAGGAGGCTAATAGTGATTTGGAGATAGAGAAAAAGAAGAAAAAGAAGAAAAAGAATAATCTACAGTAAAGAAGCATCTACAATGAAGAAGCATCTACAATGAAGAAGCATTAGATTGGGTTTGGGTTTCGTGATTTTGAAATAGCAGGACTTTTAGTGAGGGTCAATTTTATCAATTCACATATTCCAAAAGGCTATTTTGAATGGAAGGATTACAAATTTGGACGGAAAAAAAGTGAGGGACTTAAGTGTTGAGTCGCCAAAATAGAGGGATAGAAGTATTAATTACGTTAAACCTCAGAGACTAAAAAGTAATTTTCCTTTTTTGATTTTATTTTAAAGTAGCCGACATAATGGGACAATCATCGGATGGCTAAGGGAGGGTTTGGAGTTAATTTGTAGCTTAAATTCAAATGGTTAAAAATTTTAAAATTTGTTAATTTAAAATTCAATTTTAAAAAATATTTTACGTATATTTTTTAAACATTCGAAACCAAAAGAAGAATTGTTAATAAACAATATTTTATAGTTAAAATAATTTTATGATAAAAAAATCATTTTATATACTTTAAAGTTTTTTTTTTAAAGTGACTTTTAAAAATTTTATTAAAATTTCTATATATAATTTGTTTGATATATTTTATTTTTAAATTAAAATTAAATAATAAAAAATATTTTATTAAAAAATATTTCTATAATATGTTTTATATATAAATTAGTTTTCATAAATAAACAAAACTCTTAATATTCCGATTGATTTTAATTTAACTTCAATTAGGCAAAATCCAATTTCAATTAACCCATTAGTTAGATCTTCCTAACTCTGTTCCAATTATATTCGATGAAAATGATAATTATTTCCACTTTTTAAATTGCTAATTTCAAGTTTGATGATAGCTCAGCACTAGCATTCTAAGTTATAGTCCACAATACAAACTGATCTATTAGCACGCAATCTAGTCTACAGTCGAGCAAGTCGAGTTAATCAAGATTTGAACTCATCAAAGAGATATTCAACTTATCTAACGTAATGAGTAGTAGACGAACATATCAAGTTATACTGTGACTCTATCAAAACGAATACAGAAATAAAATTAAATGATTGTCCGATGATGGTGAAATAATGATTACGTGTCACTAGAGAATAAGAGAGAAAAAAATAAAAAAAAGGTGTGAATCATTCTAAATTAAATTCACTCGTTCACATTAAAACTCTATTTTTTTAGATTTAATAAATATTTAATTAAATATTTATATTTACGTATTTATATAAATTAAAATTAAAAATTAAAAATGAACATGATTGAATTTGTTTTATACAAACTGAGCATGCCATTTTTTTTCTAAATATATATTTATAATTTTGTACTATTTCATATTAATCCATTAAATATATTAATTAAAATTATAATTCATTAAACACTTAATTTTATAAAATTATAATAATTAAATATAAATTAATCCTAACATTAATTATTTATAAAAATATAAAATTTAAAAAAAAGTGTTAATATATTTCTTAAAATCAAATAACCAATCAATGATTTTTCCAGTACAGAGAATCCAAATAATAATTTTCCTTAATTATTATTTGCATGCTTAGAACAAAGCTCCCATGAGACGCGCGCCTCAACTACCACAATTCTAATAATATACAATATAAAACAACGAATTAAATAATAAGGAAAACAGCAGAAACCAGAAAAAACCACATTCCTTGCTCTACAGAGAAGAGAGAACCTTCTTTGGGGTCTTCTCCTATAGAATTGCAGAGGGGACCCCACATGCCTACCCACCAAATTGGGTTTTGATGATGATCCTTCGTCAAACCCTTTTTGGTTTCTGACAATAATCTCTTGATAATCTTAATTCTCATACTTTTATACGTTTATTTGTCCAAATTTGACTTTGAAATTTGCGTACAATTCAAGAACTCCCTCTCCCTCGCTGCCTACATTCTTATCGTATTTACTTTCTGTTCCTTCTTGTTTCTCTCTTACGCGTTTCTTCTCTCTATTCTCTATTCTCTATTCTCTATTCTTTCGTTGTACATAAAGAATTTTCTGATTCCGTGTTAGATTCTTCTATTGCCCACATAAAAATATGCAAAAAGATTAATGCCTGTTAGCAAAAGATTTTACCTTTTCTTTGTTTGACTCTAAATTTTGTGGCTTTTCGAGCTGATTGGGATCTAATCTCATCTGGGTCTCTTCTGTTTCTGCCATTTTTGCAAGTTTGTTCTTGATTTCTTATAGGTGCGTTGCTCCATAGTTTTGGTTATTTACCCTTTTTCTCTCTTAAGATTCTAATATAAAAAATGTTATTTTTCGTGAATTTGATTGGCATGTCGAGCTCGAACTTATTCTCTTTCTATTTCTGTTAGATTGACTTGAGCTGATGGCAAGTTTTGATAGCTTACCAATAACTTGTTGAAGATTTTTACTAGCTATAGTTTCTCTGGTTTCCAATGATTGCTTAGAGAAATGTAGTAGAGTTGTAAGAGTTGGTTATCCTACAACTGGAATTAATATTTGCATGTGGCATATAAAACGCCCAGTTATGGGATTGCAGGGACACTTGGATGCTTAGGACCTTGTCTTACTATTGTTTATTTGTGAATTGCCTTCAACTGCATTCAGTTTTTTGTTTTAGGGTTGACTTGACCATTTCTTTAATATGAAATTCTCCTCAATTCTATCAGCTACCAAGTAAATTGAGTTTTTAACTTTCATTTTGGATTGGCAACTGCTTGTAAATCCATGCTTTAATTTGTTTATTCAGTTTTTATGAACACCCTACTTATCATTCTCACATGAGATAAAAACAATAAGTATTTAGCAGCCTTTGTACTTTGGTTAGAATCATTGTATGAATGGTTTATCTTTCAGGAAAAATTTCATCCACCATGAGCAGATGGCTTAGCAAAATTTTTAAAGGCTTCAGCCATAATGCTTCAGATCGCCATTACCACGGAAATTATGGAGAGGATCCTAATTATTATGCTCCGTCCACTTCAGGGGTACATACCAATGCCACTTCTTTGCCATCGAATGTGTCATATTTCCATTTCTGTAGTTGGGTTAGATAGTATGTTTCGAGTTTGCATTGCATCCAGTCTATGTTTTTGGTTAAATCAATGCCACTTCTTTGCCTTGAGATCTGTAATATTTCCATTTGTGTATTTGAGTTAGATTGTGAGTAGGAATATGCATTGCATCGAGTAATAAAGTCATGTGCATTTTAGAAGTTAGCTAAAGTTTAGGAGGGCCTCAAGTAGTACTTCCTTCATACCAAAATATTATAACTTTGACTTTTTGGGTACTACCATGACTCCATGAGCATCTTAATAACTGTGGTTGAAATTTTGCTTGAAGTTAACCCTCGTTCCTAATTTGATCTCGGATAATGACTGCAGGCTGTGTGGTCAGAGCGGGAGAATGAAGATATTGATCGTGCTATTGCATTGTCCCTTTCAGAAGAACGTCAGAATGGAAAATTTGTTACTGGTAAGTAATATGGCTGTTAGATGATACTCTAATGCACATTTTAGTAATATACGTTGCTGCTTTGAATTGTGCTTGAATCATTTCATCATTTTGGATACTCTAGGTATTGTTTATTGCTTGCTGCTTGGAGTTGTGCTTAAATGGTTTCATTTTCTTGTATGCAACTCTTTTCTTGTACAGACCTTGACATGATATTTCTAGGTTTCTTGTCAGTATCAAAGAATAGCGTGAACTACTGATGCCAAGTGATGATACTGTAATGCTTTGATTTTATCAGTACTATCACTACTACGTTCATTTATTATGGTACTTTTTCTTGATTGAGACTGATAAACTTTAGGGAAATTCCTCGTAGAAAGGTGCATAATATAAGAAGATCTCGCTTTTTCATACAGTTGCTTACATAGGCTTGACCTTGAAAGCTCCACATAATGGCACTGTGCTTCAGTGGTTAGACACTGTTTCCACTTCCAAAATGAAGACCTATTGCATGTCCTTGAATTAATTTTTGGAATTTGACATCAAGATGCTGTTCGTTTGGTTTCTTTCAAGAGAACTTATTGTTCTTATTAAGTTTCTAATTCATAGCTGAATAGAGCTGAATGGAAGATCCAAATACCCATCCCACTTAATTTGTTGTCCAGGCTTAGTTGTTATTGTTGTTTTTCGTAGTTTCATACCGCATCTCTAATGTTGTGTGGTTTGCTACGAAATAGGAGAGCTTCAATTCAATTACTGATGTCAATCTTTTCTGATTTAAAATAAACTAATTATTGTAATGTCTCAATAAAATTCTTTTACCATTATGGATTGTTGTATGCTTAATTTTTCATCTTGTCTCATCTGCATTTCCTTGATGTTCATCTCTTAGCTTCTTTTCTGCAAATTTATACTGGTCCCTTGATATGTCAAACAATCAATCTATCTCTTTATTGGTGTATCTGTATGATTTCTAATCAATTATTTTCGTGTAAAATTGGTTGAGCCTTTTTCTCTTTTATGAAATCATTATATATTTATCTCATGATTTAATCTATGGTGTTTCTCAATACCTTAATAGATAATGAGACTCAGCTGGAAGAAGATGAACAACTTGCTAGAGCTATACAAGAGAGCTTGAATGTTGAATCTCCTCCTCAGTATGGATATGGATATGGAAATGGCAATGCATACCAAGGCAATTTATATCAACCTGTCCCAGTCCAGTTTCCAATGGGATATAGGTATCTCAATTGTATTGTTTATTAAATTTTTCTTTAGTTTGTTGTCAAGGTCTCCCGCAATTTATTTGTTAAAAAATTAAATCAAGTTTGATTGTTCATTAGCATTGCTAATTGAACATCATCCTCTGTTTTTTTTTTATGCTACCACTCTATCTCTGAGTAACTATGTTACTGTATTAGTAATTTCAAGAAAGATGACCCAAGAATGCCTGCTTTTTTACTAGGATTTGTGCTGGTTGCAATACAGAGATTGGTCATGGAAGATTTCTAAATTGCCTCAATGCATTCTGGCATCCAGAATGTTTCCGGTGCCATGCCTGCAACCTACCAATTTCTGATTATGAGGTGCAAACTATACTTCTGATTAGCCACCAGTGAAATTTTATGGTTGATTTCAGCCAATCCTATTATGTTTCACTAGATTTTTTTTTTCAGTGAAGTGAAGCTTCTAACTTTACATATACTCTTTCTCCTGTAGTTCTCTATGTCTGGGAATTATCGTTATCATAAATCTTGCTACAAGGAGCGGTACCATCCGAAATGTGATGTTTGCAAGTACTTTGTGAGTATCTCTTCAATAACTAGAAAATCCTATAGTGATTCTGATATCAGACAATGTATTTGTCTCTGATTATTGACCAAGGATAAAAATGAGAGTTATAACCTTGGACCATTGATTACTTTACTCTGATTACTAAAAATTCAGTGAAATTGACATGCAAAATGTATGTTAGTAATTTTTTCTGGTATAAACTAATTGCCTAGCTAATGGAATAGATCTGAAGTATGTGTTAATGCTATTCTTCAAGTTTTATTTTTTAATTGATTTTATATCTTTTTGACAGATTCCAACAAACCCTGCTGGTCTTATTGAATATAGGGCACATCCTTTTTGGGTCCAAAAATACTGCCCATCTCATGAACACGACGGTACTCCTCGGTGCTGCAGCTGTGAGCGAATGGAGGTTAGTTGAATGAATTACTTATGCAAGCACAAAAAATCTCAAGCTTTCCAGGGAAAATCTCATTCACCTGGTTTTCTTACAAAATGTCGGGATATATCTTCTGAACTTGTTCAGCCACGAGACACAGGATATGTTGCGCTTAGTGATGGTCGGAAGCTCTGCCTAGAGTGTCTGGACTCAGCAATCATGGACACCAATCAATGTCAGCCCATTTACCTTGATATACGTGAATTTTATGAAAGTTTGAATATGAGAGTGGAGCAGCATGTCCCACTACTCTTGGTTGAGAGACAAGCGCTGAATGAAGCCCGGGAAGGGGAAAAGAATGTAAGTGTAAATGCGTAAAAACAGGTCTTGTATTGCCTATGATAAAACAATTTTCCAGTGATCAAAATTGGCTTATTAAACATTGATCTAAAACATGTGGCCATTTACATCAGATACACTTAATTTCCACCCTCTCTTTTTTTTGAAAAATAAAAAAATATGTGAATTTTGATTTTTTTTTAATTAATTACAACCTAAAATTGAAGATTTTCGAAGTTATCACTATTCTTGGTTATCTATCTTCTCCAATATTTTACAAAATGAAATGATATATGTTCTTCTAGTCAAGCAATATCAGTGGCGCAATTATTATTTTTCTTTTTCAGAAAATGAAAACAGCATTATGCTTCAAGTCTTGATCTCAGAGAGTTATCATGTCCAACATTATTGAACATATGGAAAAAAAGGGATGTCCTTGTCCGTATGTTCAATTAAAATCTAGCAATTGCATTTGTTTTTCTCTAGAAGCCTTTTGTAGTTGGGTTTTGAAACTTCTTTCTCGGACAGGGCCATTATCATATGCCAGAAACCAGAGGACTTTGTCTTTCAGAGGAACAAACAGTCAGCAGGGTAAGAGATTTTTGAAATCTTCCTTTTGTTTATTGTGGTGGATTGGTTGATATTGATCTGACATTTGTACATTGACCGGAAATTCACATTACAATCGCCATAAATGACCAGATACTCAGGCGGCCCAGGTTTGGTGCAAGAAACTGGGCTATGGATATGGTAACAGAGCCCTACAAATTGACACGTCGGTGTGAGGTGACAGCAATTCTCGTTCTGTTTGGCCTCCCAAGGTATATCTTTGTCTTTTGCTATTAAACTTTTACCAGTGTGTATCATCAAGAAGTAGATAACTAAAATAAAAATATATATTATTATTAGCCCCCCATCATCTTGGAGTAATTACAAATTGAACTGGTTATTCCACGCCAGAATTTGACATGGAATGACAAACCAATAGTAAAATGACATGTAAACAATTTATAGCTTTTTTTTTTAAATAAAACAAAAGCTGGCTAGTTATAATTTAATGGGAACTATGAAGTTTTTTCATTCGACCACTTGTATATGTGCGTCTATATTTATAAGCTTGCCATTCCATGTCATTTAGATTAGGGAGATTTACAATTTAGTTCTTGGGTATTGTCATTATTAATAAGTTAGTCTCTACATTTTTAAAAACTTATTAAAACGTCCTTATTTTTTCTCCCCGTCAACAAAATAGTCATTCTGTCTATTTCTGCCGTTAAAAATATAGCAAAAGATCAAATTATCCCTTCTTTTTCTTCTTTTTTATGGAGGAGGAGAAAGAGGGACAATTTCGTTGACGGAAACAAATGATAAGAATATTTTAATAGATATAAGAAAAGATAAGGACATTTTAATAGATATGAGAAAAGATAAGGACGTTTTAATAGATTTTTGAAAATATAGGAACTGACTTATTAATACTAGTAATATTCAAAGACTAAATAAGAGTTTTATTTGAGGGTAAGATTAGATTTTAAAGATTTTTTCTCTCATCTTTTATCTATTTTTAACAGAAAAGAGGACAGAAGGACTATTTTGTTGACGGAAAGAAAAGATAAGGACGTTTTAATAGGTTTCTAAAAATGCAGAGACTGACTTGTTAATAATGGTAATATCCAGGGACTAAATTATAAATCTCCCTTTAGATTATTCTATTAGAAGCACTATAATATAATATAATTTCTATCTTCATGTGTGCAAATTAGGCATTAGGAGCCAATTAAAGATTTCTGCCCTTTGGAATTAAATTATGTGAAGTTTAAATTTCTCTTCCAACGATACCCTTGAAGAAATTGCATACTTTTTGCAGTTCTTGGAGTTTCTCTTGTACCGAAGTTTGAGACAACTTAATATGTCTCCTTCATGAACTCTATGTATCCTGTGCTGCTTTAATACGTTGCGGATCTGAATGTTTATAGTATTGCATATGTAATTACCAGTTTTGATATTTGATGTGTGGGTTTCATGCAGGTTGCTTACCGGGTCAATCCTGGCTCATGAGATGATGCATGCATGGATGCGACTTAAAGGTGAATTTTCTTCTTCTGCGATGTATAAAATCAGTTTGTTTCTCTTTCTTAAAGTTCACAACATAATTTCAAATAGTGGCATCTGTTTTATTACGATGATGGTGATCCTTTCCAGCAATAGCAATTTGCATGAAGTTAATTGACAGAAAGACCCAATAATTTCTTTGCAATGGGTGCATTTGGTGTCTTTTTCTAGATATGCTGAGATATTCTTTGTTTCTGCAAGGTTTCCAACATCTCAGTCAAGATGTTGAAGAGGGCATTTGTCAGGTTCTTGCATATATGTGGTTAGAGACACAGCTCCAAACTGGTTCAGGCAGCAATGTTGCTTCATCCTCTGCTTTGCGAGCGTCAAAACAGGGTGTAAGATCTCCATTTGAGAGGAAGCTGGGGGAATTTTTTAAGCATCAGATTGAGTCGGACACTTCTCCAGTATATGGAGATGGATTCAGAATCGGCCATCGAGCAGTGCAAAAATACGGCCTTCAAAGTACACTCGATCATATTCGAATGACAGGGCGATTTCCATATTGAAGTCCTGAATCTTGAAGTCTTACCATGTTTTTCTTTAACATAGTTAAAAAGCTTTGGTCTTTTCCTTATATGATCCCAAGGCCTAAGCACACTGCACATAGGAATTGTTTTCTAGAGAGTAGTTTTTAGCAGTCCTGATTTGTTCTTGGTCTCATGGGTATGATGCCATTGAATAGTTTTTTTGGGTTAATTTATTAATCTAATGAGAAATATTCATTCTTTGATTTCAGTGTTGCTGTCTTGCTCAATACTGATACAGAAGCTCCTTTCATTAGCTCTGAGTATAGGTGCCAATGCGTTGGGATTGTTAATTAGAAACTGGGTTGATGTCTCTTCCTTCAGACCAATCCTTGCTGAAAAGATTCTACATTGTTAAAGAACGTATGAATTCTTTTGTTAAACAAGTCCCCTTTAGGCCCGTTTGCACCGTGAACCGGACCGGTTAAGAATCAGAACTGAAACTTTGTATCAAGAGGCTCGCCTCTTCCTATTAGGGACGCAAACGGAAAAAATATCCTTGAAAATTACACTATTTAAATTTAAAAACTATTTGAATTTAAACTCGATTTATATTAATAATAAACTTGATTTATATTAATAATAAATAATATTAAAATATATGTATAAAATTACTTTTTTAATTTATTTTTTTATGGTGTATTCTATCGTTTTTTTAGATTATTAATATTTTTTCATGTATTTATTTTTCATTCTTTATTCTTCATTGCTATATTTGTATTTTTAATATTAATATAATAATACAATATAAAATAAATGAATAAAATAAATGAATTAATAAAATTTCCGTACAATTTATTTACGAGTTAACGTATATAATAATATGATTAGTTTATTTATGAATTATTTAATGAATTAATATATAAATTAAGTAATTACTTTATTTAATTATTTTTACAAAATTAATTTTATTTTTTTTATTGTAGATTTACATCACACGACATGTAGTTCTATTGCCATGTTGCCTGGGCAGAGCCTTTGGTAATGGTACTGCTTAAGTTCAAAGCCTGGAGCTAAGTGGATGCCTAAAGTGGCCAGATGTTATGATGGTCGGCCGTCAAATCTCCTCTAATGCTCAGGTGCTTTCCAATCCCATATTCCTCTCGCCTCCACTCTCACCTCCGCCCGCAAAAATCCCTACACTGGAAGCCCCGCCACGAATCCAAGCTTACCCGCCCCGAACTCCTCGACCGTATCTCCCGCCTTCTCATCCTTGGCCGCCACCATGCCCTCAAAAACCTTAATTTCGATTTTTCCGATAATCTTCTCGATTCTGTTCTCCTCAAACTCAAACTGCATCCTACTTCCTGCTTGAATTTCTTCAAATTGGCCTCGAAGCAACCCAATTTTAGACCGAGTGTAAAGTCCTACTGTAAGCTTGTTCACATTCTGTCTCGTGTTCGAATGTACAATGAGACCAGATCCTATTTAAATGAATTGATTGGTCTTTGCAAGAATAACTACTCTTCGTTTATTGTTTGGGATGAGCTTGTTAGAGCGTATAAGGAGTTTGCTTTTTCGCCTACTGTTTTTGATATGTTATTGAAAGCATATGCTGAAAAGGGAATGACAAAATATGCACTCCATGTGTTTGATAATATGGGAAAGTGCGGTTTCGTACCGAGCTTGCGATCTTGTAATAGTTTGTTGAGTAGTTTGGTTCGAAAAGGTCAAAGTTACACCGCAGTGCTTGTTTATGACCAAGTGGACAGGTTAGGGATCGTGCCTGATGTTTTTACTTGTTCTATTATGGTTAACGCATATTGCAAGGAGGGGAGGGTCGGTAGAGCTATGGAGTTTGTTAAGGAAATGGAGAATTTAGGTTATGAATTGAATGTGGTGACTTATAATAGCTTGATTGATGGGTGTGTTAGTCTGGGAGATATGGAACAAGCCAAAAAGGTTTTGATTTTGATGGGTGAAAGAGGGATTCTGAGAAACAAGGTCACGTTTACCTTATTGATTAAAGGTTATTGTAGACAACGGAAGTTTGAGGAAGCGGAGAAGGTGCTTCGGGAGATGGAGAAAGAGGAAGGTGTGGTCTTGGATGAATATGCTTATGGTGTGTTGATAGATGGATACTGTCGAGTTAGCAAAATGGATGATGCTATTAGGGTACGAGATGAGCTGTTAAATGTAGGATTGAAGATGAATTTATTTATTTGCAACTCATTGATCAATGGTTATTGTAAAAATGGTCGAGTTTGTGAAGCAGAGAGGTTGTTAACAGCTATGGGGAACTGGGACTTAAAACCAGATTCTTATAGTTATAGTACCCTTGTGGATGGATACTGTAGAGAAGGTCTTACAAGTAAGGCTTTTAATGTTTGCAATTTAATGCTTCAGGTTGGAATTGAACCTAATGTTGTTACTTATAATACTCTCATCAAGGGCTTATGCCGTGTGAGTGCCTTTGAGGATGCTTTGAACCTTTGGCATTTGATGCTAAAGCGAGGTGTGTCTCTTAATGAGGTCAGCTATTGTACTTTGCTTGATGGACTCTTCAAAATGGGAGATTTTCCAAGGGCTTTGTCCCTGTGGAATGATATCCTAGCAAGGGGTTTTGGAAGAAGTACATATGCTTTCAATACTGTGATTAATGGTTTGTGTAAGATGAAGAAAATGGCTGAAGCAGAGGAGATTTTTAGTAGGATGAAGGACTTGGGTTGTAAAGCTGATGCAATAACGTATAGAACTCTGAGTGATGGGTACTGTAGACTTGGAAAAGTTGAAGAAGCTTTTAAAGTTAAAGAGATAATGGAAAAAGAAGCGATTTCTCTTTCCATTGAATTGTATAATTCTCTTATTTATGGACTTTTTAAGTCCAGGAAAACAAGTGAAGTTATGGTCCTTCTTTCTGAGATGTGCATTAAGGGATTATCTCCTAATGTTGTCACTTATGGAACCCTCATTGCTGGGTGGTGTGATGAAGACAGGTTGGATAAGGCTTTTAGTGCATATTTTGATATGATTGAAAAGGGGTTTGCTCCTAATGTAATTATTTGCAGCAAAATTGTCAGTAGCCTCTATCGACTTGGAAGAATAGATGAAGCAAATATGTTATTGCAGAAGATGGTGGATTTTGATGTTTTTCTAGACCATGGAAGTTTTGACAGGTTCCAGAAGGCAGATGGTAGATATGTGGACAGTCAGAAAATTGCAGATACTCTTGATGAAAGTGCTAAAAGTTTTTCTCTACCCAACAGGGTGGTGTACAACATAGCTCTTGCAGGGCTTTGCAAGTCTGGGAAAATTGATGACGCAAGAAATCTTTTCTCAGGCTTGTTGCTGAGAGGCTTCAATCCAGACAATTTCACATACTGCACTCTGATTCATGGCCTTTCAGCATCTGGTAATGTGAATGAAGCTTTCTTCTTAAGGGATGAGATGATGAAAAGGGGTCTTGTTCCAAACATAGTTACGTACAATGCTCTAATGAATGGCCTGTGTAAATCAGGTAATCTGGATCGAGCATGGAGGCTTTTCAATAAACTTCACTCCAAGGGATTAAATGCAAATGTTATCACTTATAATATACTGATTGATGCATATTGTAAAAATGGTAACACTAGAGAAGCCTTGGATTTGAGAAACAAGATGTTAAAAGAAGGGATTTCTCCTTCCATAGTTACGTGTTCTGCCTTGATTTATGGTTTTTGCAAGCAAGGAGATGTGGAAAAATCTATTAAGCTTTTAGATGAGATGACAGAGGTCTTTGTGGATCAAAATCTGGCAACGTTTCTCAAGTTAGTTGAGGGTTATATTAAACAAGGAGATGTAAAGAAGATATCCAAGCTTCACAATATGATGCAAGTGACTTATCACTCTGCCAGTGTTATTTCTCATAAACAAATGGAGTTAGACGTGTTCTCAAATGCTAAAAAAATACTGGACCTGGATTCATGTATTATGTCTCAAGCTGTGAGTTGTTGAATGCTCGGCGAACTAGGAATTTGTTACAAATTTTGTTCAGTTTATAACCACTGTGCCTTATCCCAAACAAGTTGGGGTCAGCTACATAGATTCTTTGTTGCCATATGGCTTTGTTAGACACTATCTCTATTGAGTTTGCTCTTAAGTTATTTTGATTACAGCCATCTCCTTGAGAAGGCCAGGTAAAATGCATGATTTTTACATGTACGTTTGACTCTTGTTTACATAAATATATTGTTGAATTTAGCCCTAATGTTGCAGGATAATCAGTCTGTTTCATCTTGGCTTTTAGTGCTACAATTCTCTCATCTCTGCATGTACTGGTGTGATTGCTTTGGAGGGCTTACTGACTTACAACTGTGCGGCGATCCCAAACAACGTGTTGGCTATATGGATTCTTTGTTGTACAGTTGTCTCGTCTCTGCATGTACAGGTGTGATTGCCTTGGAGGGCTTACTGACTTATACTTAACATATTTGGAAGTGAAAGACTGATGATTGAGTTCAAATTGTGGGATTGTCAAATTGATTAACTTTTGTATAAGAAATTGTTTAGTGTCTTATAAGTGTAGCATTCACCCAGTTCCATTATACCCTTTTCTTATTTGCATTAATTTCACATGCTCTTGAAAGTCTGACAACCTCCATAGGGTATTGATCAAAATATTGTCCATTTTCCCAGGTTAAGAAGACATATTATGGATGGCAGTAGGTTGAATGTGAAAAGGCCAATCCATAGCATAGTGTTTCTTGTGGAAATAGCTCACCATGCCCGATTTGTAATTGAAGGCTAAAGGCAGGAGACAGATTTTCTCTTCTGGACCCAACTGTTTTTGAAGGCTGCCTTTTAAAACGAGAATTGGAGCATGGCAGAAGTTAAATTTTTTTGTCGAAGTCCAATCACTATGCATTTCTGTGTAGGTTGGTTGGGAAATTAGACTCTTCCAGAAATTGTTTCTTAATGGGTTTCACATCCTTTTGCCATCAGCCTGTACTGAGAGGAATGCATCCTTCTTATAGTTTTGAAAAGGACATGAAAAGTCATTTTTTGACTTTTAACGTGTGGAAATTAGGTTATTATACTGTATGCGCATTCATGCTTGTAGGATATTATGTTAAAAATAAAGTTTGATTGCTGCTTTCTGATTTGTTCAATTAGTTAATGGGGAAAGGATGGAATTCGGATTAGAAAATTGACTTCAGGAATTATTTGGACGTGTTTATAAATGGTTAGTATTTTTTTTTCTGTCTTCACCTTAATGTCAATATTGAATCTTGTTGCAGGAGCTTGTTTGGCACTACAATAAATTCACCTACAGCATATCACCATATACTCGATCAACATGATGCCAATATTTGGGACTTGGACTGCTTTTTTAAGGTCCACGCCTGGAGATAAAAGATGTTGCTTCACCACCATCCACATGATATCCTGGAAAGCCAGCCCATATCCCTAGGATATGCATTGAAATATTATACTTGCCCGCTGGCCAGGTACCTCTTCCCAGAAATCTTAATTCTAATTTTTTAAAATTATTTTTTTTAATTCTTTTATGAAAAAGTTAAAGAGAAACTATATATCAAGCATGAAAATGTTGACACAAATGTATTGTTGAGTGTTACTTTCAAAAATTTTGGTGCTTCAAGATTTTCTTACTAAATTTTGAACTTGAAGAATCGCTTGTTGAATGGAGAACATTGCCACTTGTGTGAAATATTAATGCATTTATCACCGGATTATTATGCATTCTGCACGTTAAGTCCCTGAGATGATAAATGTGATGGACAGAAGCTAGAAAGGCTAACCTATTGAGCATGATAGCTGATGCACAATGGCTGTCATGAGGTATTGTAATTTGTTTTTTTATTAAGCCAAAAAAATATGTCGTAGTTTATTTCATTCGCTGAATTAAGTAGTTAATCATCTGATGAACCCAATAATAAATTGGAAAGATAAGACGTTGATAAGAAATGTGAACTTGATGTGCACATAGTTATCTAGTTTTTGTTTTTGAGTTTGAAGGTACACGGAAGCTATAACTCCATTGTTTGGAATTTTTGAAGATTCCATTGTTTGTCATCAAGACTCGGTCATGATGGTTGTTATCATTATATTTTAAATACATCATGTAGTTTATACTTGTTACGATGTGGCCCTGGATGATGTCTTAAATAGTTCAGTTAATGGTTAAAGTCATAATTGAAAAAACTATTATAGGCTGACTTCCATAGAATAAGCACTTAGATTATATGTTGTCGGTTTCAGCATTGGCCCCACAAGAAAGAGAGAGAATTGACTGAGTAACATGTCTAATTTAATAGGAAAGTAAGTGGGAAGGCTAATGAGATGTAGGCTTATGAGAAAGTATACCAAAGAGTATACCAAAGATCTCCCTCATTCAGGCACTGTGGGCTAGGGGTGAGCATTCGGTCGGTTCGGTTCAAAACCGAACCGAACCGAATAAACCGAAAACCGAAATTTTAGATTTTATGAAAACCGAACCGAAATTTTAGATTTTATGAAAATCGAACCGAACCGATTTTGGTCAGAAACCGAACCGAACCGAACCGGTCTGATTCGGTTCGATTCGGTTCGGTTTGATCGGTTTCGAATTTTAATATTTTTTTAATTTTTTACACTTTATTTTTAGTATTTTAAAATTTAATTAAAATATTTTAATTTTAATATAATTTAATTTCTCTATATTATTGAAAAAACATATTATTATTCCTAATCGGTTCGGTTCGGTTTTTTCGGTTTTTTTCTGATCAAAACCGAACCGAACCGAAATAACTGAAATTTCTAAAATTTAAAACCGAACCGAACCGAACCGAAATGTATAAAAAACCGAACCAAATTTTCAAATCGGTTCGGTTCGGTCGGTTTTTTCGGTTCGAACCGGATTCTGCTCACCCCTACTGTGGGCATAGTTGCTCAGTCGCTGTCGATTGAGATGTACTTCATAGTGACTTCCAAGGAAGCACAAACAGTAGATTCTTAATGAAAGTTGGAAAAATAGATGTCTGTATACTTCCTCCGTTACTGTGGAAATAAGAATTACCTTTTGTTTTTCCCCTCTTGAGAAATGAAAATTAGGTCAGAAAACATTAGATTTAGAGTTTGATCATTTAGAAAACAAATTAAGCTAAGTTGAATTTTAAAGAATTTATAAATAATTTAGTTAATTTACGACCTATAATAAAAAAAGCAAGTTGATGCTTTTTTTTTTTTTTCTCTTTTGTAATTGTTATTTCAAAGCTTAGAGAATTTATGTGCATTTATATATTATATGATGAAGCAAGACATGGATATTTATTACTGCTGACATTTTGAAGCAAAATTTTCCCTTAAAATTGACATAAATTGAAAACGACTTCATAAATCATTTATGCAGCTGCCATCAACTGTACTAACTAGAAAGCAGAAAGGCGTGTATTTATTTTCTATTTTTACAAATATCTCATGTTTATTTTACTATATACCAAAAAATTAATTTTTCATACTTTATAATTATTTCTCTCAATATTGCTGTCTTCAATGATTAAATTTGAATTCTCCTGTTGAAAGTGTATATATGTCCAATCTTTTATTATAATGCAAGATAGAGCAACTTCCTCTTTTAAATCAAAATACTTACCCTGTGTTTGGAATTAAAAAAAAAATTCACAAAAACTAATTTTAATTATTTTTTATCAATTTTTTTTATTTAGAATGTGTAAGAATTTATTTAAATATTTTTTATAAAATGAATTATGATAATTGGAGAATTTCCTATGAAAAAATGGTAAAAAAAAAGTTGGTAGAATAGAAAGGTATTATCACATGTAATTGTCAATATTTTCTTAGGATTTTTAGGCAATTACAATATGAAATATGACAGTAAAGAAGCATGAAGCATCATCAATCTGTCTATCTCTCCCAATTACGTCTAATGAAAGATTAAAAAAAATTCAAAAATAAATCCAATTAGGCTTTTATATTTTTATTTGAGGGTTAAATAAGTCTAATTCAATTTTTTAAATCAATTGATTTAATAATATATTATTTTTTTAATAATGAAATATTATTTTTAAAAATAAATTTTTATTTTTATATATTTTTTTAATTTTTATATGCTGAAATTATAGGAGATATTTATAATATTGACATAGAATGAGCCAAAACTAATAGAAATTACACGAGCAAAATTACTAAATTCTATAAATCACTATATATTTCCCCCATCCAATGATTTTTATTTTTTTTTATCTGTTTTAAAAATTATTGTTCATTTTTATTTTTTTTAAACTATAATACCATATAAATTTAGTATTATAATTTTATTTTATTTTATTTTTAAAATATTTTTTATTATTTAATAAAATTTAATAATGGATATATTTGGAAATAATATGTATAAAAAAATAAAATAAAATAAACAAAAATTATGAAATAGAGTACTAAATAAATAATATTATAAGTGATTAAAATTTTTAAAACTATATTAAATTTCCACCATTAATAAGGCAGTTGTACTTACTTGGAATTTATTTATTATTTATTTATTATAACATTATTTATTTAATATATCATATTAGTATCATAAAGTAGGACTTTAAGTGTATTTAATAATTTGCTACTCTAACCAAATATAAAGGCACGTTCAAATTAGCATTTTGAAAGGGAGAGAAATTTTATGGACTAAATTTTAATGAGAAATCTATTTAAATATTTTGAATTCATAATATATTTAAGTTCAAATAAAATTTTTATAAAATATATTTAATTTTTTTAATGATAATTTATAAATAAATTAAAATTAAAATTTAATATTTAATATTTTTTATTATTACAATATAGTTTATGATCTTTCAATGAAATTAAAAATAAATTGAAATAATTTATATATATAACAAATCGGATCCGTCTAACAATTTTTTGAAATGAGTAAAAGGAAAAGAAAAATAAAAATGGAATCCGCTTTTATTTGAAAGGGAACAAAGGCCACGATGGTCCTGCTGTAAAACATAACAGCAGGTCCACGTCCCACCTTTATAAAAACGCGTTTTTTCAACAACATCATCTCATCATCTTCAAAATCTAATAATGGAATCTCTTCTCTTTCCACCAGCTTATCCTTTCTCATCCGATCTTCGTCTTCGTATTCGTAGGATTGCAAAAGTTGCTGTATTTTTAAATCACCCAAAATTATTATCTACATAAAATTAATTACTCTACTTTTCTTTACTTAAATTCTCTTATAAATATTAGACTTTAACTCATAAATATTAAAATTATTTTTAAATTTATAAAGTCATAAGTCTCATTAAAATGGATGAAAAAAAAAATTTAACATTTAAAAAAAAAAGTAAAACATTCACTATTTACCGTCTAATAGTAAGTACATTTGAATAACCTTGAGAGATTTCAAGTTCTTCTCTTTCAATTTTTTTAATCTTCATTTTAAAAGAATATTTTTAACAATAAAAATAAATAAATAATTTTTTAAATAAATTAATTATAAAAAATTAAATATTTAATTTAAAAATATAAAAATTGATCTATTAACACCCGAAAAGCAAAATATAATTTACCTAAAATTATTTACCCTCCGAGTTTTTCCTCCAACCTCTGCTTCCCTTGCAGTGTTCACTGTTAAGTGCTTTGGGCTACCGAAAGTCTTATGTACATTATTAATTAATGTCTATATTTCTATATTTTTTAATATAAATAAAGGAAAATAAAAATTCTAACAGGATGGCATGACAATGTTATCTTCAAATTTCTACACAGTTGACAAACCAAGTATTATTGAAGCCCACTATACATTTCTTATTCTGAGTTTACTTCAACTATTTATAATTTAAATTTCAAATTTTATTATTTAAAATACAATTCTAACATTATTAAATTAAACCCATTTTATATTACATGCATGTTGAATTAAATTAGGAAAAAAAAACTGATTTTGAGATCCTACAAATTATTATTAATATATTTTTTTAAAAAAAAAAAAAAACTAGCCAATAAAAATTTGGCTGTAGCTATTTTACTTTAGGTCATTCTTTATGATCTTATTAATTCTATATATGTTTGGTAAGATTATGGGAAGAAAATAATTCGATTTTATTCGGTAAGGAAAATTCTTTGGTAATTTGAAATTGTCAAAAAATATATTAAATATTATTTTTTTATTATTGGAGGTGATGATGAGAAAGAGGGGGCAATGGATATATACCATTTTTTTATAATATGGAAATGATTGAAGAAGAAATTAGCATTTGGCAACTATGTGCCTTTTTCCCAAGTTGCCAACTTTTCATGATGACGTTAACGTTTTGGCCATTTCAACCCCTTTATATTTCTCAGACAAAGCAAGGAAAGAAACATTCAAATTCCTGAATTGCTTAATTTCTATTTTTTTTTAAATGAATAGTTTAATTTCAAAAGTAAAAAATATTTACAAAATAAAATATTTTTCCTTTTTAATAAATGATTCTTCTCGATACCCATTAAGAGAAGTGCACAAGGGTGAATACGGTGTAGATAGATTTTAGTTGCAGGCAAGACCTTGAAAATCACTAATGGTTTTTGTCTTTATTGAATAGTTGATTGAGAATTTATGATAAAGCTACGTCAAAAGACTATACAAAGTAGAAAAAAATGAAATGGAGACTTCCTTTAGAATTTATTTGCTGTAGTTCATCAGTCTGTATCAGTTGGCAAAATGTCTTTCCAGCCTTCCATTTTCTTACACTTAAGCCATCATTTTAAACAAAATAATAATAATTATTATTATTATATTAATTAGAGTTTGTTAGATTAATTGACAGGGAGCAACTCTTAATTGCTTTCTTAATTTTTCATTTACATCTGAAAGAGAAAGTTGAAATAAAATTTATTTAATACACTATAAAAAATAAAAGGAAAATATTTAGAGAATATTATCATTATTATTGTGGGAAATTTGATTACAATTAATTAACCATTTATGCCCAAGGTGGAAGTTGATGACTCTCCATTTGCGGGTTTCTTCCTTATTCTAGCTTCACAATTTCAAAATTTTCAACACAATTAATTCTCCATAGATGTATATACACACAGCAACTTACCTAAGCTTCGATACTGTAATATATTTTTGTATATCATCTTGAATTCTTGATGTCTCTCTAGATCTCTGTCTTCGTGATCCTACGAGGTTCCTGTAAGAGCATGAGCTTTGAATCTTAAGTTTCCTTCTCTTCAAGAATCCAACACAAATGGAGTCTGCAAGAGATCGTATGGAGCCCATAGAGTATCCAAAGGACATGGACGGTTGGCGTCGAGTCTTGCCCATGGCTTCCCTTTACCACTCCAGTGCAAGAGACTCACCGGACCCGGATGTAAATTTCTACAGAGACCTCTGAAATTATCCCCGCCGAGTCCGTGCTGGTTCCACCGGTGATCAACAGGCACTATATTTCCTGCAAAAACCAGCAAAAACGGCGGCAAAGAACCCAGTTCGTATATTCTCATTCTTTTTTGTAGCTCCATCCAATCTTCAATCTTGGAAGTGTAATCTCCAGCTCTCCATCCATAGAGATCGATGACCATGACACCAGTGTTAAAGTAACAAGCTTGTTTATCCGCAAATGTGAGTGATAAAGAAGGATTAGACCAGAAAGTTGGCGTGAAATAAGAAGTGAAATTCGCATTGCAGTACTCAGGAGCTGCGAGAACAGACTTTTCACCCAGTGGAGTAGCGGCGAGCTTGGCAATGTCATCGACGAGGACGAGGTCCGAATCGAGGTAGACAACTCGGCGAACGCATAAAGGAAGGATATTAGCCAAGTAGCTACGAGCGTAATTTAGAGGGCAATCAAGAGCAGAACGTATCGAGGTGGAGATGAGTCTAGAAACGGACGAGTCATCGAACGTGTAAACCCGGAATTTGAGATAAGGGAAGGAGGAGGAGATGGTGGCGCGTAGGAAAGAGGCGTTAGCAGAGGCGGAAGCGACGAAATGGAAAGCAATATTTTGGGGACAAGAAGAGTGTTGAAGAACAGAGAGAATAGCAGCCATGGAGCCACGTATATAGGCAGTATCTAGAGTCATTGCTACGTGTACTGCTTGATCGGAGCAGAAGATTATGGTGTGATCATCACCGTCTGATTCTGAATCAGGGTCATGTCGATCAAACGAAGGGCAGTCTGGGGAGTTGTAAAACTGGGGAGCTTCTTTGAATCGTTGAGGAAAGGCAGAGGCATTGGCGGTGAAAGTGAGGGAGAAGAGGAGGAGGAGTGCAAGAGTTGGGAGTCTAACTCTAAGCATTGGAGAGTTTTGGTTTTGCGGTGAAGAAGAGAAAAGGATTGTGAAGTGTTTTGGTTTTTATCATGGGGACGAGGCTAAGGAGATATGTTATTGAGAGAGTAAACACAGGGTTTGGACTTAGTTTTTCTTATTATATAAAGTAAAGGTAGAGGGTGGATGGGCTGCAGGGAAGCTTTGGTCAAGGATTCACATTGCTTGGAATTGTAGGGGGTGGAGCCTTTCTGAATTTTTGACAAATGGGTATATACGGAAAATTATTACAATGAGTGGATTCCTTTTTATAATTTAAATTATAAAATTAACTTTTTTTTAAGTAAAAATACGTATATTTTCTATTTGTTTTGAAAGAATTTGAGTGAAAAATATTTTTTTAATAAAGAAATATTAAAGCCATCTTTAAAAAAAATTGACTTTTTCTTCCCAACAAAAGAAATTATTTTCTTACACTTCAAAAATATTATTAATATCACTATTTATAATTTTATTAATATAAAAAAATTGTTAAAACGAAATAATTATTCTAATTATACGAAAAAAGAAAATAAATTAAAAATAAAAGAATGTTAGTTGATGGTTCATGGTCTAGGACGATCTATACTTCCATTTCATATGAGTTGAACCGTCCCCTTCTGAGAAAACTAAGCTTAAGCAACCAACTTCAAAAAAAAATCATGCTTTAAACCCAAGTCTTCATCTCATTCATATATATATATATATATTACTCATTAATTAATATAAACTATTATCAATTTGCCATACAACTAAAAAATATTTATTTAAATTAAATTTATATATATTCATAATAAAAATAAATTATAATAAGAATTGCCACACGGTTGGACCTTCCACTGCCTGCCAACCTAGTTTTTTGTATCACAGAATTCTGCATTGTCTTGGCTTGGCGTCATTTGTTTGGACCTAAAACTGCCTGTGTATCTGTAGAATTTAGCCAAAAATATCCCATGCCAATCTGGTAAACCTTATTTTAATATATATAATATTATTTTGGACCTAATTGAACAATTCTAAAAGTTAAAGGGATTAAATAGTAATTCTATTTAAGACGCGTCACATGCCACATTGTCGACTGACCCGATGATTGATGAAGCAGGACTTTACTGATGCATGAAATAACTAAACTCAAGAGTAGTTCTGAAATTTTTTTGTAGGTGATAAATAATTTTAAATAAATAGTATATACAATTTGCTTAATTTTTAAAATATTTAATTTAATAATAATTCATTTTAATTAAATTGAATAATTTATTTGTAATTTCCAACTATTGAAACATTGATTAGCTACAACTCCAAATGCGTGCCGTAGAAACAGCACAAAAATTGGGCACTCCATGTCTGTGAATAACCAGAGAGTCCTACGTTATCCGCTCAAGGAACTCAATCCCTCACTCTTCGCGCCTATGAAGATGAGAAAAACGCCAAACTTCTTATTTTATCTGCGAAATAAATGTCGTATCTTTTAGCTAAATATATATTTATATTTTTATATTATTTCATCTATTAATTATGTGAAGTGGAAAATTTGATTAATTTTTTTACTAATTTTTTTTAAAAAAAAGTTAATAAATAAAATATAGAGGTAAATGGGATTTGAACTAATATAAAATTGAGAGTGATAGAAACTCAATCTTTGTGATTAAAAACTCTATAAAAAAAATATTTATATGTGTAATAATAAGTCACTTATTAATTCTATTAGTATTATTTAATATTGTATAAAACGTAATCTATTTTTATGGTGTGAGAAGTATTAAACTGCATTAATGAGAAAATTAACTTAAAACTTTTAATAATATTCATATCTCTTATAAATAATATATAAATTATAGTATATATATTATCACTTATATAAATATAATGTAGAGCCGCTAGTATAAGATTATAATATAATCTCTAGAGTATTTATGAACTATCGGGTATTCACATGATCTATTAGCGCAAAATAGTATTGACAATAAAATTTATGGTGTGTTATGATGTTAATAAAATATTAACTTATCAAAATGAGTTTTTAGTTTATAGAAATAAAAATTTCACCGATTATTATGTATGTTAAGTTTTATTAATCTGTTTTAGTTTATAATTTAAAAAATATCATATTCAAAACATATGCACTAAATTTTTAAAATTAACAATGAAAAACTTTTTAAAATAGGTGGAATCGCTGTAAAAAAATTTTATATTTCAAAATATTTTTATCAATAAATACTTATTTTTAAATTTTTAAATATTTTTAAATCTCAAATATAATTATGGTATAAGATTCATAATAGTTAAAAATTTTATTTATAAATTTTTTTTACTATTAATAGTTTAATATTTAAATCGAATATTAAATTTGATCATTATAATTTTATACAAATTTAATTATATTATATTAAAATTTTTATATCACGATTATTTTTCACTATAAATAATTTTTATTTTTATAAAAGAGAATCCATTTATTTTCTATACTTTATTTTTATTTTTTTATTGATTTTTATTGAATTATAAATTAAAATTATTTTTTTATTATTTTAATTTTAAAAATAAAATTTTAAAAAATTTTATTTAATTATAAAAAATTATAAAATAAATTTTTAAAAATAATATTCTACGCGATTCAAATTTTATTATTATTGGACTTAAATTTTATTATTCCGTCTAGACAGTACCAAATAACATTAACATTTTGAAGGTAATAAAAAAGGAAGTTCGAATGACCAAAGCCCACCTTCATTGGTCGTTCCAAATTAACTATGATTACGATATAATCATGTAGACAACAACGGACTCTTTACTATTATATCGATGCCCTCTTTAATTGAAAAGAATTATTATTATAATGTCAGCTATATTATTTTTCAATTTTTAAACGCCGCATGTTATATTTAAAAATATTTCTCGTATAGATAATTGTTAGAACGATGATTAAATTTTTTTAAAAAAAATTATCTTTTTTAGAATAATTGAATTATTAGCTATTTAAATTATAATAATTTTTATAATAATTATTTTTTTTTTTTACATTTAACAAACTGATAATGCATTTTTTCATGTTAAATCTCATAAAAAATTTTATAATACAACCATTACATTTATAATAATTTTAATTATAATAAATTTTATATAAATTACACTATAATAACTATGGTAGATTTATAGTGGCTAAAACAGGCTGTTTTTGCAATCAGATGGAGGTTAAGTGTGCTGAGACAGTGGCTTTTCGAGAGGCATTGAGCTGGATTAAAGAGTGCGGATGGGATCGAGTTCTTTTCGAATCGGATGCTCAGGTTCTTATTGTGTCCATTAATAATGCTTCATTAGATGATTTATCACCTTTTGGTCTGAGGAAGCAAGATATGCTTTTATTTACAGGTCTGCGAATGATGTCGCTCATGTTCTAGCAATATCGGCTCATTCTGAGTCAGGTCAAAGAGTTTGGGTTCATGTCCCTCCTTCTCATATAGTTTCCTTGATCGTTTTGAGTTAATAATATTTCTTTCATTTAAAAAAAAAAATTAATTATAATATATATAATGATTGTATTGAATAATTTTTATTCCTACTAAGACCAAAAACATTGCCATCACAAGTATAAGGTGTGCAATGTATATGCTATCCTAACAACAACATTCAAGTAATCCTAGGATTTGAGTCTTGTGTAATTTTAAATCTCTGTTGTATATGCTAACCTAACAACAACATTCAAGTAGAGGTCTGCATGTTACCCATTACCTCAATCTCAATCAAGCAGCCCATGTGCTGAAAAAGTGATTTTCTTTTTTTTTTTTTTTTGAAAGCAAAAAATGTGATTTTCTTTTTCGAGTATTAAGGGGCCACAATTAATATGGATCTTTAATCTGGTGGTGGATCAGGCCATTGAAGAACCTCAATCGATTCATCTTAAAAATTAATGCGTATGCTAATATAAAGACTCATCTTTAAAAAAATTATGGCATCAAAGGCTCATCTTCCCCCAACTTTTATAAAGTGCCCACTGCTGAATCTCTATGGCCTACATGGTTCAACTACCCTCTTCACTAGTTCATTCAACAAGGCCAAAATGCCCTGCAAAATCCATGGAATTTAAGAAAATCAACAGTAAAAATAAACTGAATCTGTTCTGCTTTTAGCATACTCCAAATTCTTATGATGCGCATTCCTTTCAAGGCACTTGAGATGCTAACCAAGATCAAGTCCAAAATGTCATAGCAACAAATTTTATAGCAATCAAAATACCAAAGCTACCATAATGCGCAGCGCCAAGAGGCAAACATAATCAGTAAAATTTCAGAGTTAAACAGCTCATCCCATGTATAGCCAGTAACCTTACCTCCCCATGAATCTGGCTAATCACCTGCATGTTTGACTGTTTGACAACAACAGAGACCTACTAGTGGAAGCTTGGAAGAGGCTGAAATAACTAGATTACCAGGACTACAATTTATAGCTAATCCTTCTTCAACCAGCATCAGTAATCACATGACATTGAACTGTCCACCAAGACACCCATTTTACCATATAAATTCAGGTCTGTTAGGGTTTCAGGAAATGGATCATAACGAGTGGGTGGAGTTGAAGAAGTAATGGCTGATAGAGAGAAAATCTTTTATTTTCTTTTGACCTATGATGACAATAACGCAAGCTTATTAAGAGAGAATTTGTAAATATCGAGTTAAGTACTCAACAAATTTTGACAAATTAATCAACTCCTTTATTGACTCAATTGAACTAAACACAAAAAGAGAAGAGATAACCTTTTCTTATAAACAAGAATATTTATTAGCATGATAAGAACATAGAGGATCACCCTCCTACAATTAAGAAAAGTGGAAGAAAACAAAGCAAAACACCAACAACAAAACTAACAGCACTATTAACACATAGGAGACAACATTATTAGCAAGTATGACATCATGGGCATATGGTGCTAGTTTTTCTCAACTATATTAGTTGCCTTCCAAGTGAAATGAAGCTAAACTTACTTTCTCTTCATTCAGGATTTGTTAATGTTGGAAGAATGCTCACAACGAATTAACCAGGCCACAGAATCAGCTTGTCCACTGAATCGTGGAAAATTTAGCTTCGTGAATTTGGAAACAATAGTTGAGCTGTCCGAAGAGTCTCCGATGGAATTGGAGTGGGTTTGTCCCTTCGGTCTAAAAACACAGCTTGGGCCACTGTCATTCGCAATAGAAAAAAATTGCTTAGCACTAGCTACATCTCGAGTGAGAGTTTCTAATTTGGTGTATAATTCTTCCTGTTGTGATTTGTTAGCGGCATGTTCTTAGAGAAACAAAGATACAATTCGATCAAGTTGCTGCTAGATGGATTCGCCCATAAACCTAGCTCAAATGCCAAACTGTTAGGGTTTCAGAAAATGGATCTAGCTATGGATCGAGTGGGTAGAGTTGAGAGAGTAATGGTTGATGGAGAGGAAATCTTTTTCTTCTTTCAACTTATGATAACAATAACACAAACTCATTAAGGGAGAACTTATAGATCTCTTGAGTTAAGTACTCAACAACTTTTAGCAAATTAATCATCTCCTTCTCAACTGAACTTAAATACAAAAAGGGAAGAGATAACCTTTTTCTATAAACAAAGAAAATTATTAGCGTAATCAGAACATGAAGGATCACTCTCCTACAATCAAGGAAAGCAAAAGAAAATAAAGCAAAATACCAACAATACAACTAATAGCACTATTAACACTATGGGCATATGGTGCTAGTTTTTCTCGACTGCATTAGTGACTTGCATTTATTCCCTTCTTCTTTCCATGAGTAAATCTCTTGTAAATCTGGAGAGTATTGCTAACAAGGTCTCTGTCCCGCAAGAATCAATCAGCATTTCCATTTTATAATTGGCATATTTTGTTACAAAATATGGGCCAATTACAACAAAACAATAAGCAAGTCATCCACTGAGCTGCTTAGACTTTAGATAGTCATCATATGGATTGAATAAGCAATTAAAACAAATTAATGGAATGTGAAATCAATGCCAAATAACCATGCGAATAAAGACAATACCCAGGGTGTCACTGTTGGATTATCATTAAATTCATAAAATAAATTATACCTCTTAGCAATTCAGTGAAAATAGATCAACAACCTTAAAGAAATAGCCTCTTGTCAACAAAGAGACGACAACAACCTTAAAGAAATAGCCTCTTGTCAACAAAGAGACGACAACAACTAAGCATTAATCGCAAACTAGTTTGAGTTAGCTATATTTATACTTAAAATGTTCACCTCTTGTCAACTAGGAGAATATAACTAATAAAAGCCAGCTAAAATCAATTAATTGAAGGGAGTGAGGAAAAGCACATAAAATTGAAAAAGGATTTCGCAGTTCATGCATATCTTTTGCTACATATTATTACCTGATTGGTCAGCGACTTAAGCAATTCTTCCAGGATTTATAGTGACACTATGGAACAGACAAGTTGGACAAAATGGAAAAAGTGCATGATTTTGTAATATGGTAGCATACTCAAGGTGATGACTGAAACCATGAGGGAAGCAAGTCTTTTGGTTACCTGTAGACAAAGGAAAAGTATATTACTCCTAATTGCATGGCAGCTATAGTGATCCACTCAATCCATGAGTGTGCGTAAATGCACATAAACTGACAATACAACCAGAAAAAACATGTATATCACATTCCACATAGCTGATGGCTGATGAAAACATGGAGAAGATACAAGAGTTTTGGAAGTGTATGTTATGGACAATTTCCTCAGTGCCAAGAAAAAAAAAATGCACTAACAGATTTAGAAAGGCATGAGACTATAAGCCCTAACTATCCATTAGTAGGCTTTGAAAACTGATTAAATCTATTGCCAAATGAGAGCAAGAAGAACACAAAAACCAATAAAAAAAAGTAGCCTCTTCAGATAATAATCTTGCTGTCCTTGCCCATGATGCTGAGGATATCCATGTGCATAGCCACCATGAAATGAATTAGAGAACCCATAAGGAACACCACCAGCTGCACCATACATGGCAGCATCAGGAAATCCATGCAACTGAAGGTTAAAAAGAGAAGGAATGAGACCACCAAAAGCTGCAGACAATGTAAAATTCCCAAATCTAGCTGTTGCCATTGGTGCAAATCCTCCGAACCCTCCCATGAATCCAAATCCATGTTGGGCAAAGTCATTTGATTCCGGTGGAGGAGCTGTCTGAGGCCTCTGCCCAGCTGGACGGTTAGGAATATTAACACCAGGAACAGACTTTGATCTAGGGTCAGTAGATGTTTTACCTCTACCATACAAAGGAACCAATTTCTCCTCCTCTACAAGCGCCTTACAAACTGGGCATTCCTTGGATTGTGAGTGAAAGTGGAGCCATTTGTAAAGACAAGGCCAGCAAAAAAGATGCCCGCACAAAGTTACGATGGGATCCTGAGCTAACTCAAAGCAAATATTGCATTCAAAGTTACCAGCATCCCCATTACCGTTGTTGCTAGAAAATGAGGAGTTTTGGGATGGCCTGCTCGTTGATTCCCCAAACCCACTTGCCATCTCACGATTATTACCCCAGTCAAAAGCCTATAAATCATATATAAAACTAAATCAACACCAACAATGACTAATAATCTGGCATCAAATTTGAAGACTGCAGAATTGAAAACTATAACCCTATAACCAAATCGTCCTAAGCACAATCCAGAGGACACTACAGATATTTAAAGTTGGAAACCTTAAAGATAATCTATAATCCAGGAACTGTCCATAAAAAGGTATCCTTAAAGCCACTGACAGAAATAGAACATATTACTATGGCAACGAGTTCTTATGGTCTATCTCCAAAGCAGACTGATGCTATCAGAATTCTAGATTCTTTATCATTTCTAATAACCAAACGGTTCATTGGAGTTGAAATAGTGTTTCCTAACAAAAGTTTCAAGCCTCCAAATTAGAACCAAAATTCCAAAAACCCAACAAATTCAAACCACCAAATCCTCAGATATCTCTCTCTCTCTCACGTCTATTTACTTCTAGAAGCTCAAGGCAATAATTAACAAATGAAAGATATCATCCACAAGCAAAATTAAATCAAGATTTTCAAAAGGAAAATTATTTATTATAATGAAAATGAAAACTATTCGAAATTAAGAATGGAATTTCTGACCTTTTTAAGATAATCACACAGAAAAAGATCGATCGAATTTCTGACCTTTTTAAGATAATCACACAGAAAAAGATCGATCGATCGATCGATCCACGAAGCGATCGATCCAGCGAGAAGCTTTGAAAATTCCTCAGAAATTAGTTTGACGACAAAGAAAAAAAATATTTTTTTTTCCCTTTCTCTTTCTATCTTCAGAAACTTCCACTCGGAGTTTCTTTCTCGTGTTCTTCCAGATTTTCCCAGCTGTCGCGGATCCAAAATCCTCTTGAACCGCGTTGAGTGTTGACCGTTAGATATGTCTGGCATTTTCCCATTTCAAATAATTGGACGGTTGAAATACAACGATTTTGCGAGCCATCTTCGTAGGATGCACTTGGGGCGCAGACGTAGTGTGACATGTTTGGCAAAAAATTAAAAGAATATATATTCCAGAAAAAACGATTTCTTCTTCCAATCATATAATGCCATTTGTACGATCCACGTCATGCCAAACGTGTCAACTCCTTCAGGATTGGCACTGTGATTCACTGGCCCATCAATCCAAAGGTGGAGATTAAAAGCAAATCGCGAAGTCGGTGATTAATCAATCAAAATTGCTAACAAGTTCAATGTTACGATTTTTTTTTGAAATCCAATTTTACGAAATTTTAGTTTAACTCCTTTTAAATTTTATTCGAAGCAGTAAATAAATTTCAAGTAATTGTATATGGTAAATAAAAATGAAAAATGAAAAATCTTTAGTAGCGAGCTTCATTTAAACATTGTAAAATAACTGAAACATTGCATTTCAATACATAATTTTAATTTTTTAAAATAATTTTTTCTAAATTAAAAATAATTAATTCCCTCATTTAAACTAAGAGAATTGATAAAAAAAAATATTTATGTTGAATTCTATAGAAATTCTTTGAGGGTCAATAAACTCCAAGAATAATTTTTCATGCAATTTTATACTTATGCTTGAAATCCCTAATCCCACAAAAATGTACTGTTTTTTCACTCATGTCTTATTTTTAAAATAAAAAATTATTTATTGTATTTTTTTATACTTTTATTTATATAAAAGTTAAATATAATTAATTATTCTTTTACGTTATTAATTATTTGTGCATCTTACCTAATAAATACAAATTTTGAAAAGAAAAACAAATATTTGAAGATTTGATTTTCTTTGATTTATGAGAGGGCAATTGATGTGATGAGACTGCAACGGTAGACTTTCTAGAACGTCAAACAATATTTGACCGATTTATTTGTAACGATACAGAGTTTCTGACGGCTTTTAAAACTAAGTTTGTTTCGGAGAAATACTTTTTTATATAACTTTATATTTGAATTATTTAAAAATTAATTAATGTAGTTTTTTATTAATAAAAATTAAATTATTTTAGAAAATATGGAAAAAAATATTTTCTAAATTTTTTAAATCTTATTGGCTCTCTCATTATATATAAATTTATTATTATTTTTTATTTATAACACAAGAAGCAATGTGAATTTTACCTATATAGTATTTTTGTTGCTCCAACCTAGATACAAGGTCTAGTTAACTTTGAAATTAAATATTATTAAATTTTTTTAATGTTACATGATAATTTTAAAATAAATTAAGAGCAGTTATTATAATTTTACAAGCGAAAAAAATGGTCTAATCTGAAAAAAAAAATTAAAACACTTTAAATATTCAATTTATTATTAAGACTCGCCCTTCTCTCGGCAGAATGAGTCTCAATATAAAATTATCGTTGTCAAGCAACAAGTCTAATATATCCCTATTATGTCTGTAATTGTGAGATTATCAACTTATTAGTTGACAATATCTATCATTAAACTGGTCATACATCGTCGGAATATTGAGAAATATTATAGTTATCTTCATTTTTTTATAATATAAAAGAAAAAGAATTATAGAGACAAAGATACGTTATTCATTATTAAGACTCACTCTTCTCTCAATTGGACAAGTCTCGACACGAAATTACCATTGTCAAGCAACAAGTCCAATATATCCATGTTATATACATCCCTATTATATCTATAGTTGTGAGATTACCAAACTTATTAGTTGGTAATATCCATCATTAAGCCGACGATATCATCATCAGGATATTGAGAAATATTATATTTATCTCTATTTTTTTACAATATAAAAGAGAGAGAATTACAGAAATAAAAATACGCTATTATTTTACACCACTCAAATCTAAACAATTCATTATATTTTCTTTATTTTTTAGCATACTAATTTCAGTTCGGAGTGACTGCCGTTGGCACCCACCATCATCTTACATTTTCTTTCTTGCATGCTTAGTCAATGACAGTATTCCGGTCACGTCATCAATCTAATATCTAAAACATCATCTTTTTCATATCTTTAAATATATAAATCCGTTGAATGTAATTATAACATGTAATCTAAAGAAAAAACAGTTAAAATTTAATCAAAATTAACTTTCGACGCAAGCTTTTCCCTCTGTGATCCCTTTGTGACTCGATACTCTCACATTTTCCTCTTTCTTAAACCTAACTTCTTCTTTCTACTTCCCCATTTAAGACGATCTATGTCAATTGACTATCATGAAGAAGAAGAAGTTGTTGTCCCTATTAAGAGTTCCAGAGATATTACGATCGTCACTTATGATTTATGTATGGTGGAGATATTTTTCACATACAATCCAATCAATTTTCAGAATATGCAGACCTCTTTGACAGATTTATGGCGGCAATCCTCATACAGTTATTGCATTGAAGGATTTGGTTCCTAGTTACAAGTCAGACATTTTATTTTTGATGGAAACAAAAGTTCTTAGTTCTCGTATAGAATTTTTTTCATAATTTTTTACATTTTGATGGTTGCTTCTCAGTCAATAGACAATGATTGAGAGAAGGCTTTTCGTTAATGTGGAAGAGTCATGGGTTTATTCCTGTGGTTGGCTTTTCTTCAAAGTTTATTCATTCGGTTGTTTCGGAAGGTAATGTTCAATGGAGGTTTACTAGTTATTATAGGTTTTCGAAATCGCAACGACGACATCAGTTTTGAAACCTTATTCGAGCTTTATCTCGTAGAACCTCTCTTCCGTGGCTTTGTTTGGAAGATTTTAATAATTTATACTCGAGAGATGAGAAAAAAGAATAAGTATTTTTGCTAAATTATCTTATGCAGGGGTTTAGACATGCACTTGAAAAGCATTTTTGTCAAATTATCTTATGCAGGGTTTGATTTTGAATGATTATAAATTTTTGTTAGACTCTAAAACTGATATTTCTGTTAGATGGATTTGTCGTAATGTTACTCTAATTGCTTATACTTTGGCTAGAGAATCTATTAGGTATAATAGTCTCTCTGTTTGGAATGATATTCCTTAATTAAATTTTATTAATATAGTAGTTTTGCTTTAAAAAAAAAATACCATGTAACTTAAAATAAAATAAAAAAAATATCTAAACGTATTAATTTAAAATTCTAACTTTTTATTAATTGATCTAAAAGAATCAAAATTTTCACGTTGTTTTTTTTTATGGTTCAAAACCGACTAAATTTACTAATTCCTTAATTTAGTGAAAATTAAGAGAGTTTATTTAGTCAATCATACAGTATAGTGATATATAGGTTAAAAAAAAAAAGTTTATATATATAATTGAAATATCAATAGAACTAGATATTCAATTTTCATTTATGTATTAATTAGGGATATTTAATTTTATACTCTTAAAATCAAAATTTTTAAGGTAAATTTATTAATTCCTTAATTTAATGAAAATTAAGAGATCAATTTATTAAATTTGATAAACAAAAATTACTGCTTTTATTCGATTAAAAATCAAGAGAGCTTTTTTATTTTCTTAATTTTCAAACTAAAAATTTTATTTTCTTAATTAAACTAATTTTTTGAAAAATTTGAATAATTAAAAACTAAAATAAATACATGATTGAAATTGACATTAATCTAATTACCTAATAAAATCAAACTCAACATAAGGATGGGACTATCATTTGTCAATATATATATTAAACTCAAGAGATGTTGACCAGTCTCACTAATTAAGGGGAGAAGTTGGAATCATTGAATTATGAGGTATCTTACATAAACTTAATTTTTATATAAATTAAATATTCACATTATAATTTTTACAAAATTAATTAATAATGTATATTTAAACTCTCTCTATATATATTTTTATAATTATTAAATATATTATCATACAAATCGAATTTATTCTAATAGCACCCTTTAAATTTCACAATTAATTAACTTATATAAAATTGAAGCCACTCTTTATATTTATTTAGCCAATTGATGGAAAGAAATTTTATATTTACATCATTTTATATTTTAATTTAAATATTTAAAATTTAAATTAAGTGACTCAATATTTATATTTAAATATGATTTTAATTAATTATTAAAAATAAAATAAAATTTATTTTTAAAAAATTAATTAAAATTAAACTCAAATGCAAATATCATATAAATTTATATCAAAATTTAAACGTGTAGATTAAAATATAGCTAAGGAGGTGCTTTCCTCAAGACCAAAGGGGATGGGCGAGTAAGGATCCCGAACCTGCCTCGCCTGAAGATGGCTTTGCCAAGACAAAATGGCATTCCTCACCGCCTTGGTGATGTCCATTTTCTCTATTAGTATAGAAGGAATGTCACTAATCAGGCCGCTTTCACTTTCATGAGCTGCTCTCAGTGGAACAATAGGAGCTGGGGCACGGATGAGGCCGTCGAAGAAGGAGCTCGAGGCGAAACTTTCACCAGAAGAAAGAGAATAAGAGAAAGTATTTCTATTCATTTTAAGGAAAAGCAAACAAAAATTACCTTGAAAACAAGGAAGTGTAAACGAAAAAGAGGAATAACCGAGTCTTTTTTAAAGCAAAGATGTAATACCCAGCTAAGTTCCGGCGTCAGAATTTCAACCTTCCGATGGAATCCCCGTTGAAATCTGGAATTTTCGAAGCTGGAATCCCCTTAGAAGGGTAAAATAAGGTTTTTATAAAATGAATTTGAAAATTTTAAGGTTTTAATAAAGAAAGAAAATAGTTTTGAAGAAAAATGTTTTGGAGGGGAAAAACCAGGTTCGACCGCCGAACCTTCATGTTCGACCGCTGAACATGGTACTGCCGCGGGAGCTCTCCTTTCGGCCCCTGAAAGTGGTATGGCCAGCCATCTATAAGAGGCCTCCAGTCCGATCTCTCCCCATTTTTGGACTGGAGGCCTCTTATAGATGACTGACTAGACCACCTTCGAAGGCCGAAAGGAGAGCTCCCGCGACAGCACCATATTCGGCGGCCGAACATGGTTTTTTCCCTCCAAAGCATTTTTCTTCAAAACTCTTTTCTTTCTTTTTTAAAATCTTAAAATTTTCAAATTCATTTTATAAAACCTTATTTTACCCTTCTAAGGGAATTCCAGATTCGGAAATTCCAGATTCCAACGGGAATTCCATCAGAAGGTTGGAATTCCTAGAGCTGAGTATTCGGTCGGTTCGGTTCAAAACTGAACCGAATCAAATAAACCAAAAATCAAAATTTTAGTATTTATGAAAATCGAACTGAACCGATTTTGGTTAGAAACTGAATTGAACTGAACCGGTCTGATTAGATTCGATTTGATCGTTTCGATTTTTAATAAATTTTTTATTTTTTACACTTTATTTTTAGTTTTTTAAAATTTAATTAAAATATTTTAATTTTAATATAATTTAATTTCTTTATATTATTAAAAATAACAAATTATTATCACTAATCGGTTCGGTTCGATTTTTTTATTTTTTTCTAATCAAAACCGAACCGAACTGAAATAACTGAAATTGAAAACCGAACCGAATTGAATAAAAAATTGAATTAAATTTTAAAATTAATTCGGTTCGGTCAGTTTTTTTGATTTGAACCGAATAGTGCTCATCACTAAGAATTCCGATGCCGGAGCTTAGCCGAGTATTATAAAAGATGTCAATTGAGAGCAAAAGTGATATCTATAAGAGAAGAAGGATTCTTACGTGACGGTTTCGCCAAGTTTTTAATGCGGCTCGAGAAATAAGGGCAGTCATTATTGATGGGTAGAATCATGCGAAGCGATGTGAACAGAGAAAGACCAATCTAAATTAGTCGCGCGCCAAAAATCGTGAAGACAACTATCACTTTCGAATCTGAGAAATCAAAGACCGACGAATGACCTTTGATATAACACAATAATCGCCCAAAGTAAGTATTGAGCTGTCACCATAAAACAAAGTCATGTGCTAAGGATTTGATAAACCGATACGCGGTTTCATCCGTGGAAAGGGTAACAAGCACAATTTAACAGATCCTCGTTACGCTTATAATTATGGGATTCTCAATCAATTAGGCTGTATGATCCCTTATCAATTAGCTAATACTCGCCGGATTTTCAAAAAATGCTATATTTAACTTAATTTTATTACAGTATAAAAACCAATAATTACATGGATAAAGGTACACATTCTCTTACACAAATTTTCTGAAATTTTAAGTAATTCATTATACTTATCTCTTCTTTAGTTTACTGATTTAAGCGTTGAATTGTGTGATATAAACACAAATGACTTTACATTCTCTTTTTTGTAAAATTGACCAATCACACTATAATTTTATTTCGGTCACATTAAATATTAAAATTTTTTATTTAATTGACTTTTTTATTAATTTTATTTTTAAAAAGAAAACTTAGAATCATTAATTTGAAATGAAAAAAGGACCACTTATAGAGACGCCAGTTTCCATGTGTAAAATCCAAATTGATGGAACACATCTAATATAATAATGCTAATTAACTTTAATAGTTCTAAAAATAGTGTTTGCATTTGTATGTTAATAGAGCAGCGGTAGGTGACTGAAATTAAGCTCCAACATTTATCTTATACATACATAGTACGTATATAAATTATTTTAATTGATAAATAAATTATGAAATATATTACCATCAATTCTTTAAAAAAAAAACAAATTCAATTTCCACCAAATTGTGGCATCTTGATTTTAATTATCTTTTTATTTATTCTGAAATATTCATAAAAATAGAGAAAAAATATATTTTTTTATTTTATAATTTATAAATTATACCCGGTCATTATATTTTTTTTTCAAATTAAAATTTAATTTTTTAATATAAAAAGTGCAATTCTCATAAAAAATAGATAATACGGTGTTTTTTAATAAAAATTTGATATTTTTATTTTTTTATAATTAAAGTGCAAATTTAATTGTTTAGTTTTTTGTATATATTTTTTTTAAAATGATAATTAAAAATAAGAGAAATAAAATTTGAAATCTCTTAAATTTATTTAAATGAATTTAATGAGGTTAAAGTTGTGAGTGCTGATTTTTTATATAATTTATATTATTATTATGCTCCATGTCTGAGAAATTTCAAATTTAAATTTGGTAAGAGCTAATAATATTGAAATGAAATAAAACGTTATACTTCTATAAAATGATAAATAAATCCTCACAAGTAAGGAAATAATAAAGTCTCACGAGGGAGGCGTGAGTAAATCCCACGAAAGCAGACGACAAAAATTTATTAAAAAAAATCAAAATCTATTAATAATAATAATATCTAAATATAAACGTAAAATTATTAAAATCTATATATACCTACATATTATTAGAAAAAAATAGAGCTAAGTAGAAAATACACAAAAAAAATATAAGGAAATTGTTAATTATCTTTGAATTGAAATTTTTTTAGATAAATTCATAAATTAATTAATAATAATAATAACAGTCTTCTCAAAAAATAATAATGAGAAAAAAACAATGCCCAAGTCAAGCCTTGAGGTCCAAAATTATTTCCTAACAGTGGTTGAAAAGTCCGCCTTTACAAGCTCCATAATAATGGCGAAATAAGCTTTTCTCAATCCTTATACACGCAATCTGCTGACAAACCTCCAATTTTTATTTTTTTTCCATTCGTCGTATTTAATCCAATTGCTCACCACCTGTCTTTTCTCATTCCCAGAAAAATTTTCTTTTCTTTCTTCATATATATATATTTTTTTCTCGACTCTCAAGCTCTCCCTTTCCCTGAATCTGCAAGAAACAAAGAAATCGGCTAGGATCGCAATTCTGCTAGATTGATTACACCCCAGTTACGAACATGGTGCTATCTACGTTACAGAGCTTGAAACATTGCTTATCGGAGCACCCATCAATAGTAAACTTCCGGTGGAGCATTACCCAGACATGGGGTTCCACCTGGTTTTTCATCTTCTCGGCTATATCCATCTACATCTCCGCCTCCATTACTCTCCACCTCTTCCTCTCCATCCTCCTCAGCCGTAAACGCCGGGTGCCACTCGGCCCCATCCCAGCAATCCACAGTCTGACTGTGGCGTTAATCTCAGCCTTCATTTTCATCGGCTTACTTTTCTCAACCGCAGCCGAGATCCGTGACACACGATGGTTCTGGCGCCGTACGAAAACCACCACTGCCTTCCAGTGGCTTCTCTGTTTCCCACTTGGGACTCGCCCCACCGGCCGAGTCTTCTTCTGGTCTTACGCTTTCTATCTGTCCAGATTCCTTCACTTGTTCCGTACATTCTTCACAATCCTCCGTTATCGTAAACTCTCCTTCTTTACTCTCTTCAACCAATCCATTCTCTTGTTCATGTCCTTTCTCTGGCTCGAATTCTCTCAATCTTTTCAAGTGTTGGCGATTCTTCTAACAACTTTATTATACTCTGTTGTTTATGGGTACCGATTCTGGACGGCAATAGGGTTGCCAAGGGCACATTTTCTTTTTGTAGCGAACTGTCAAGTTGTGCTGTTGGGTTGCAATCTGGTCTGCCATTTTGGGGTTCTATTCTTGCATTTCTTGAAAGGTGGATGCAATGGGATGGTGGCTTGGGGTTTGAATTCTGTATTAAATGGCATGATTCTACTGTTGTTTTTGAGATTTTACGTGAAGGTGCATTTGATTAAGAAGAAGGCTCGCGCAGTGATGGGTGAGTTTAAGGACTCTGCTTCGGAGATAAAAAAGGCAAGTTGATGAGTTAAGCTGAACTGGGTTTGCTGGGTTCATTTGTACAGAAACGGTTTCTTGAGTCTGAACATGCAATTTCGTAGGAACTTGAAAGCAGGGTGTTTGCAAAGGTTTCAGATGTTGCTTGATGCAGCCAACGAGGTAGGAGGAGCGGTAATGGTTTGAACAACATCAGCAATTTTGCTGGGTCAACGCCATGAAAGGGCAAGCAGCCCATCTTTTATTTCTTTTTTTTTTTTTTAAATTAATTTCTCTTAGGTGGTGATCTCATGTTCCCCCTGTATTTCTTTTACTTTTCAATGCCTTGTACAGGTCATATAAGTGTTTATATATAAAAAGAATTTCGATCTTTTATAGTAAGAATGAATAAGCATTTTCACTTTAATTTCGAAAAATTACATCTTTTTTTTTAATTTTTTATTATAGTTTTTAATTTCACCATAATTAGTAATGACTATCCAATTGTTCTTCATACAACTCATTGCATTGAATAAATTTTCATAGTTTAGATTCATGGCAGAAAAGCAAGAAACTATTGCCGGTTTGATGTTTCAATTTTTACATTTTCTTTGCGTGTCTTTTGACAGAAAAAGCAAGAAAAATCCAAGAAAGGAAGCTTCCATTGTATGTCAAAGTCTGGACCTTTCCGACAAAAAAAAATAATTGCAATAATAATAAATCTCAACCTTTTGCTTACACGTGGTACACGGGCGGGCGAACCGATACAATTTCTTAATGAGCAATCACAATGTTTTATCCTATTAAAGCTGAAGAGTGAAATTTGCTTAAACTTGGGGGGGAAAATTATAATATTTATATATTAAATATATAAAAATAAATCAAAATTTTATTGATACAGAATATGAGAAGAGGACAGAAAAAAGGTTTTCCAATTTTCTTTACGCTATGGACCAGAATTAATAAAAATTAATCTAATTCAAAAAGGACCGGCGTTGTGGGCCTAGCTAAATAGGCTTTAGCTTAGTGTGAATTAAATTCAAAGAACCCAATCCCATTCGGCCCACCCTTCTTGACTCCTTCCAATTTCAAACTAGATCTCGTCAGCCATTAATCAGTTGATTTTTAACCAACATAGCCGAACTAAAAAGACAATTTTTTAAAAAACTACACGGTAAGCACATGGAATTGATCTCCGGGAATCATTGCCTCCTCCCATTTAGAACCCAATCTCTGCATCCAAATCTCAATTGTGATTGGACAGTTACAAATGGCACAAGATACAAAACACAAACCAACATAACCTCAATAATTCCTTAGTTGGCCATTTCCTCTCTGTACCTGAAACTCCACTTGACAAAATTTCAAAATTTTTATTATTTTTTAAAATTTTTACGTTGTTGGCCAATCAGGCCCAAGTAATTATCGAGGTGGATGGAGCTCTTCTTGTTATTATCCTTTACTTCCGAATCTAGATTCGAAATTCCCTGTTTGATTAACCAATTTTAGTATTTTTATTATATATGGAGTCTCCTCCTCCTCCTCCTCCTCCTTCTTCTTCTTGTGCTATTAAAACCAGAAATTTTCTCCTCCTTATTTCCTAAACCGCATCTTCTTACTCGCTTCCTATCTGTTGACTTCTCTCCGGCGACGAGGTAATTCTCCACTCTTTTTCTCAATTTGCTCTTCTTTGCTTCCTTTCTGATTGATTTCTCTTTTGCTTCGTCCGCCATTAGAGACCGCAAAGTTTTTGAATCTCTGATTGTTTGTTTTGTAGTTTTGTTTTTTATTTTTTTGGTTAATTCACGGTCTCGCTTGTTTGGTACTTTTCTCTCCGCTTAATTTCACCTATGGTAAGTAATCTGTATATTCGCTTTTTATTTATTTTTTAAATGAAATCACGTTTTTTTTATAAATAATTTAAATGAAATTTATACTGCGATATTTGGTAATCTCTGCAAGAGATTATCTGTAATTTAGGTCGAGATTTTCTAAATCGAAAGTTACAGTAATAATTTTTCTTAATCAGCACGTTACAATTTTTTTTTTTTTTTAAATTAGGGCCCACTGCAATAAACGAGATCGTTATCACGGAGCTAAGCTTTATTTTGGGGAAATTTGAAATCAAATTTGCTAGTTATTGTTGAACAATTTAAATTTATTTAAATCAAATCTAATATTGACAATGCACAAGTAAAAAACAGAGTTCAAGCTCTTAGGATTAATTTTCTTTACCACTTTATAATAAAAAAAGGATTTTTTTTGCTGCTCATAAATGCAAATATTAATTAGGCATTCTTCTATTGTTTAGGTCATTATTTATATTACACAAAGTTACAGTGCTTGGCACCAATGGGCTTTTAGTTCGGTACTAGATTCGTCTAGAGTTGAGATATATTGTGTTTCAAACCCCGAAAAAAAAAGTTGAAGTGCTTGGTTCCTCCTATTGGTAACTGAAAGGAGTAGTCTATCCAATTTTTGGGCCGCCTGATTACTGATTCATTTCTTGCTGAGGGACCAGTAATTCGTTTGTTTGCTTGGCTTCCAAGAATTTTTTTTTTGTTATCAATGCCTTTTCTCACTCTCTAGTAATTAACTTTTTCTCCAACCGGCTGATACCTTTAGTTATACTCCAAATAGTTGTCTGATAATGAGTAGCTTATGCTTTAATATGCTTTTGATATATCATAAAATTCGTCTCTGTGCTGTTGCATCTTTCTGTTAAAAGTGGAGGATAATTCAATTACTCGAGTAACTTAGGTGCACATTCCATTGCAGTTGGCCTTAAGAGGAAGTGAGGACTTTATATCAGATCCTAGAAAGAGATGGAAGATTCGCAGCCCCTCAAAACTACTGATAAGCAAAAACACCGTCCATTGACTCCTTTTAGATTCACTAGGGGTCTGATGTGTCTTCTGGTGTTTCTTTCTACTTCTGTTATGTTTCTAGTGTATTTTGGACCCCCTGCCGTAATGATGCGGCTTGCCAGCGTACACTATTCCAGAAAAGTAGCCTCGTTTCTCTTTTCAATTTGGCTATCTTTGTGGCCTTTTCTGTTTGAAAAGATAAATGGGACTAAAGTTGTATTTTCAGGGAATGCTGTGCCACCAAAAGAACGTGTTTTGATTATTGCCAATCACAGAACTGAGGTTGATTGGATGTATTTGTGGGATCTTGCATTGCGAAAAGGGTGCCTAGGCTCCATTAAATATATCCTCAAGAGCAGCTTGATGAAACTTCCTGCCCTGGGTTGGGGTTTTCACGTTTTGGAGTTCATCTCAGTTGATAGAAAGTGGGAAGTTGATGAACCTGTCATGCATCAAATGCTTTCAACTTTTAAGGATCCTCAAGATCGCTTGTGGCTTGCTCTTTTTCCTGAAGGGACTGATTTTACGTAAGGCTTGTTTTCCCTTTTCCTCCTTAATTTTCCATGTGCTTGCTTTTCCATATCATCCTTGATCTTGACAACGAAACTAGATTTTATGTAAGATTTATAATCAGAGCACTTAAGAGGCTTTCTTTGCTTGCATTGTTTACACAGAGAACAGAAATGCCTGAGGAGTCAAAAATTTGCAGCTGAAGTTGGACTTCCTATGCTGACTAATGTGCTGCTTCCAAAGACAAGGGGTTTTTGCCTTTGCTTGGGAGTTCTTCGGAGTTCCTTAGATGCTGGTATTAGTTTTTAACTAATTTTACTGTTATATTTTCTTTGGAACGCATCCAATTGTGATTATATGTGCATGATTTGTCGAAATTACATATCTTGTTCTGCAGTTCTATCTCTCATATGCTTCCAGATATTATATTGTACACTTACATGTCTATCTCATATGCTGCAGTTTATGACATAACTATTGGATACAAGCATCAATGCCCTACCTTTTTGGACATTGTATTTGGTGTGGATCCAGCAGAAGTTCACATTCATATTCGACGTATTCCAGTCAAGGATATCCCAGAATCTGATAGTGAGGCTGCTACTTGGTTAATGAATGCCTTCCAGCTGAAGGATCAGTTGCTATCAGATTTCAAAACTCATGGCCACTTCCCTGATGAAGGAACAGAAGAAGAACTTTCTACATTGAAATGCTTGGTAAAATTTATGATGGTAATTTCCTTGACTGCGATATTTGCGTATCTCACCCTCTTTTCATCCATTTGGTTCAAAATATATGTAAGTTCAGCTTGTGCATTTCTTTCCTTGGCTACTTACTTTAAAATTCAGCCAATGCCAATTATAGGCAATTCTACAACAGTGTTTAAGAAAAAGAAAATCTAGCAATGAATAGCTTGTCATACAAGATATATACAAGTTAGATTCATGTGAGACCTTATTGCAAATTGATAGAAACTTTTATTTAATCCCCCTCCCCTCAAAATATTTTAATTTCAGGGGTGAAAATCTATTTGACAGAAACTTACTAGCTAGGGTTTTTCAAGCATTACAGTTTATATCCAAAATGATTGATATAAGGCAGAAAGAGTATTGATAATGACGAAGGTAGGCAGATGGCAACACCTCCTAAAATTTTAATTTTTAAATGAAAGTAGGTTAAATGTGAGTTTATTTTATATTGCTCCCTCATTAAAAAAAAGTTACAAAGTTGATTTTTTTTTTATAAATCTAGCTAAATAAAAATTTAATGAGTCTAAATTTAATAAATTGAAATTATATTTTTAGTAAACATAATTTTAGTTAAATTATAATTAGTTTAGCATAATTGTATTGAATTTAAACTTATTAAATGCATGTCTTGTTTTTATTAAGTATAAATATTGCGCAAGTGAATATTTTAACTATCTAATTGTGAATGTTGTGTTTGCTCCTAGATGTAAATGCTGCTTTCCCTCTTAAGAGTAAAGGTTGTGCTCATTAGTGAGTCTAGATTACTTTTACATAGAAGGTTATAATGTCTTTTCTGTTAAAAGGGCAAATACGAAACCACTTGAGGTTCACTTGCAATTTGGAAACCATTGGTTTTGGTTCTTTTGCATATGCCTCGATTATCATCTTCCTCTGGGTGGGTCTACAGCTCTTTTAAACTCAGATACAAGTCTATTGAATAGATTGGGCTGTACACATACCAAATTACTGATATATCCCAATATATATACTGTTTGAGAATTTTTTTTTCCATTTCTTTAAGTAATATTTAAATGATTGTAAAACAATATGACTATGGAGAACCAAATTTAAATGATATCAGTTTTGATTGTGCAAGGGAGTGTTGGAATGCAAGTCGTCAGTATGTAGCCAGCCCAAATCTCACAGAACCTTACTCATTCCAGCCCGGTTGTTCAAAGCTTATTTACAAAAAGAGTTTGAAAATTGGTCCGGGCTTCACCAATATAACTAAAATCTTACGGGTTTAGAGGGTCCCACTTTCATCCATGAATTTTTTTTTTTCTTTAATCAAATGTGAAAGAGATTTTTTTTTTTTTTTTTGTCAAATGTGGAAGAGAAATCAATCCTCGTATTTACGAGATCGATATATACCATTACTAAGCCCGCTAAGCGGGCACCCAGGATAGAGTTCACATGACTCGAAAAATGAATTAGGGTGCACGTGTTAAATGATGATAGGACTGTTGGGTGCACTACATGCTCTTATCTTTTGGAGTGCTACACTTTTCTCCGATTCCTTTTACCGTTTCTGCTTCGTCTTGTCAATCCCTCACCTTAGCTATTCGGGACAAGCATGAAAAAGTTTCAAATATGAATGACCTTATCACTTGAGCAATGGAAGATAGAACAATTGCATTTGATAGGGTTTGTCATGTACGAGTAGAAGATATTTAAAAAGAAAAGACCAAATAGACATTTTTATATGTATTTTCTTGTATAATTGTTCTAAAATTATTGTTTAATAACATATAAATTGATTATTTTAATTTTATTTATTTTTATTTTTAAAAAATCTCTTAAAATTTTCATAATATTTAATAAAATTTAATATTTTTAAAATAGATATAATTAAAAGAAATACATTTATTTTAATATATAAAAAAATAAAGTGTATAAAAATTATAAGACCGATAGAATATGTAAATTAACTCTCGACCTTTATATAAAAAATTAGCTGATATCCTAACTTTTTTTTCGTTAAATTTTGACATTTGATTTTGATAAAAATATAATTATTAATTTATAAATATAATTATTAAATTCTTAAAATAATTATTCCATTGTGTAAATTATATCCGTGCTTAGAGGCTAAATATTGTACTTTTATACAGATTATATGTCAAAAATTAATAGTAAAAGTTTAGAATATCAATTGATTTTTTTTGTAAAAATTAAAAACCAGATTATAAATTTAGTATATATATATAAAAAAAAAGATCTTGTCAGTGGTGGGAAGAAACAAAAAGATAAAAGGAAGTAGTTGGCAATCACTTGAGTGACAAAACAATGGCACAATTTTCATCGTTGAGTTTGGACGTTGGAAACATGCGGTTATGACAGTAGAGACCTGGTCTATTTTAAGAGTGTAATATGTTTTCTTAGCGGTGCTAATTAATATATATTTTAAATAATTTTAATTAAATTTTTGTATTTTTTTTTAAAGGTCAATTAAATTTAATTTAATTCAGATTATAAATTACGATCATTTGAATCTGACAAATAAACTGCAGCCCGTGCAAAAAAATGAGAACACGAATTTGTAGACTTATGGACAAAAGTAACTGAGAGCACATCAAGCTCAAACAACAGAGACTTGACAACATTAACATAACTATTACTAATGTATGGTAAATCCTCCATACATCTGGTTCTAAAAGGACAGAAGTAAAACCCACGGGATTTAATCCAAGTCAATGCCTCACAGAAGTAATGTATTTGGATTGATCAATAAATGCCAACCCTGTTTTGCTAACATTATCAAATTGAATTCATGTGATTTCTGAAATCCAAGTCCACCATCTTCCTTTGAGTGACACAATTTATCCCAAGCAGTCTATTGTATACCCAAATTCTGAAAGCCATTAGTCCACCAATAGTAGTTAATCTCTTAGGTCATACATTTAAAATAATGATGGATGTTAAAAACAATGAGGAAATTGTCAAACATTAATCAATGAGGCACAGATGCATTTTCTTTTATTCTGAAATTATGTGGCACATAATCAATTTCATTCGATGTACGGATGTACGTATGTGTTTAGCTTAAGTGTTTTACTATGCTTACCAAACGAAAAGGCACATTGATTAATCGATGGAGAAATAAGAGTGTTTTGTGAAAAACAATTTACATATTGATGACCGCTAGACTTATTATATTTGGGATAAGATTGGATCCTAAAGAAAAATACAAGCTCGAAACCCATCAAATCCTTCTCAAAGTAAGCCAATCTCACGCGACACATTTCAGCTTGGTGACAAGAATCAGGCCGGACAGGCCACACGCGCGGACCCATCTGAAGAAAGTCTAATCTAGTGACGTGACAAGAAGTAGGAGAGCAGGTCAAGTCATTTCGCAGCTCTACTTGCATGCACGCTGGAGAGAATTAAATGGCCGTCTGGTGTGGAGAGAAGTTCTGACACATTCTTATGTACGGATCTGAGTAACAGAGATAAGTGATACTGTAGCGGTTAGATATCACTGACGGATAAAAGGAAAAGAGATAAAAGGGGAGAAACGTCTTTTTCGACTAATTTTACACGACCACTGTAAACTCTATTTTCTGGATTTCAGAATATTATATATGAAATATATTTTTAACTGAATTATTTATTAAAATGTTTGTAAAATTTACATATAAAATTCATGTATAAAAATAAATAATGTTAATAAGATTTGTGTATAAAACTTATAATGGTGAAGTAGATTTTTTTGAAAAATAAAATATTAAGAGGATTTTTTTTAAGGATTTTTTTGAACTTAAGGCTTTTAAAAATCTTTACTTTAAAAAGACTTATTTTACTGGACCTCTTTTTAGAGGGGTTGATGTAAATTAAATGCCACCTTTTCTCGCTTTTCATAATGTATGCAACTACAAGATATGGCCTGGTGGAATGGTGCAATGACTCTTAGCAATGGTGTTTTGTATTGCCACCTGGTTCATCAATCCAGGATCAGTCTCCACCCTTAGTTCGAACCAGATGCACGTTTGATGATTTTGGGTCTGGAAAGTGTGACACCAGTGACTATGGAGGCTTTTAAAGTGCACGGGAGGTGGAGCTCCACCAGTGACATTCGCAGAGTTCACTATTACCACAGATCCAAATGACAAGGATTGCCATGACATTAGCGCGATAGATGGATACAACATTGGTTCATGTTTATTTGACATTTTTGGGCCTTTATTTGAGCCTTATGGTTCATCAGGCCCCCTTCAAGCAGGAGATTATGAAGCGGGAGCTGGATTAATCCTAGCTTGAGAATAAGGGAAGAGAAGGAAGGAGTCGTTAAATTTTTGGTAAATAGGTCGGTTAATTGTTATGTGGCTGGTATGTGTTTGAGGTCCCACAAAGCCTTTCTGTAAGTGTTCTCTAACAACATGGCAAAATGTTGAGGTATTTGGTTCTTTCATATGGAAGAAGGGGTTTGAGGCGATATGGAGGGCCGCTTTTTTGTCACAGTAGAATGGAATTGAAAGTGTGGGTTGAAGGTGAAATTGTTTAAGGAGGTAAGAAAGCCATTTTAATTCACAAACACTAAAAGCCATGCTACGGTATTCAATTTCAATGGAAGATAGGCTCACAGTGGGCTGATACATAAGCCTGTAATGGAACGTCGTGTCCACAGCATTACATGTACAATAGCATTCCAATGGATTTTCCTGGGATTTTGCATGTATTGGCTGAGTTGTTGCATAGGAAATGAAACGTCTGGCCGAGTAATATTTAAGCAGAGCAGTTTGCGAACAATTCTCCGATATTTATCTGAAAACTCCAATACTGGAATGTTGTTAGAAGATAGTTGCATGCCTCGTGAGAGAGGTGTAGGTGCTGGCTTAGTATCTTGTAACCCAAGTTCACTTAGGAGATCCATGACGTATTTGCGTTGGTTGAGGCACATTCCAGCAGTAGATCGAGCAATCTCAATTCCAAGAAACTATTTTGCAATCCCCAAATCTTTAATCGTAAAGGCTTGATTAAGAAACTGTTTTGCATTCTGAATGTCTTGTTCACACGGACCTGTTATCAATACGTCGTCGATATAAATTAAAAGTGCAAGGAAGTGAGAGCTGGATCCTTTGATAAATAGGCAATGATCTGAGGGACACTGAGTGAATATATTGCAGTAACTTAGAGGAAAACTCACGATTCTATTGTCATCCAGCTTGTTTTAGGCCGTAAAGTGATTTTTTCAATGGACATATTTGTTCTGCTTTTGCCTTTGTATATTCATATGGCGGAAGCATGTAGAGTTCTTCGTCAATTGACCGTGGAGGTATGTATTGTTGATGTCGACTTGATCTACGAGCCAACTAAAGCTTGTGGCAATAGCTAAGAACAAGTGGACTGCAACAAGTTTGGCTACTGGACTGAAACAATCAGTGTAATAGATACCGGCCAACTGATTAAACCCCTTTGCTACAAGGTAGGCTTTATACTTGTCCATACTTCCATCTCGTTTAAATTTGATTCGAAAAATCTATTTTGAAGCTATTGGGCATTTTTCAGTAGGATAAGGCACCAGGTCCCATGCCCTATTTATTTCTAAGGCTTCCAGCTCCTTGCTCATAGCAGATATCCAATTTGATCTATCTTTGCTTGCTCACAGGAAATAGGTTCATGAGCTAATGATATTGATGCAACAAAATCAACATGCTTATGATCCAAAATAAAGGTTGTCAAATGGTATGGTTCAGTATTACCTTAAACTGATTATGGACTAGCTAAATCGTTGCAATAATTGGAAAGGATGGACTAACATCAATGTGAGCAACATAATCTTGTAACCATGCAGGTGGAGCATGATGCCTTGTGCTCCTTCTTAAAGATTGAGTGGGTGTGCTCGTCTGCTCAGGTTCGAAAGTGGATGAACTGGGTTCATTGGCGGATGGATCATGGTGATGGGGGTACGTGTGTTGCATTGAAGTTTGGTTGAAAAGAAAAATATGCTCATGAAACTTCACATCTCTGGAGGTATAAAAATTTTGTATAAGCAAGTCCATGAGGATATGGGCTTTCTGTCCTGTAGCATTTCCCAAATAGACACTTCGAATAGCTTGGGTTCAAATTTTATTTTTGTGGGCTTGGTGTTGGTTCCAAAACAAAGGCAACCGCAAGCTTTTGAGGTTACCATAATACTTGGTTTGAGTGTAAACTTTTAAATGGAATTTTTCAATTTAGTGATGTAGGTGGCATGAAGAACTGTATACAAAAATTTTTGTGATAGTTTGGACTGAAATAAAAGAACTTGAGCAACTTGAAGAAGGTGTTTATGCTTGCGTTCATCCACCCTGTTTTGTTGAGGGTGTAAATGCAGAACCTCTGATGCAATATGCCCTTTTGATGGAATAATTGCTCACACTTATGGTTAAGGAATTCAGTACCATTATCTGTACGTATGGTTTGGAGATGTGCATGAAAGTGGTTTTGGATGAGGTGACATACAAGAAAGCTTCCACTTTCTCTTTGAAAATGGAGCTTAAAATCCAGGCAGTGATCATATTGTCAACTTTGAGCCTCTTCTCATACTCAGGGGCATCATCTTTGGGTTTCTTGTAAGTGCCATTAACGAAGCCAAGCTTATCTTTAGCTCGTAACGCAATTAACATAGAGCAGCTTCGGGTAAAGTAATTTTCACCAGTAAGAGGAATGGTTACAAGGGACATGCAATTTCCACCGGTAAGAAGAATGATTACAAGGGACATGCTTAGGTTGTTTGATACCATGTTAAATTTGAATTAAATTTAACTCATTCTAAAAGTTAACTCATTCTAAAAGTTAACTCAAAGAAAAGAGTGTCTAAAACCCTTATAAGTGACACTATCTTTATTCTAAACCGATATAGAATTCAACACACTCCTTATATCAAGAATTATATCGGAGAATGAAACATTTACGAGAAGTCTAATATCAATGGAGAGACTCTAATACTATGAACAGAAAAAAAAAACGATCGGGAGACGTTATACGATGTCTATTTACATAGAAAAGAAGAATAATCCAGAACACTATTTACTGCTCATATTGTACTATTTACATGCGTTATAAGGAGGGAAAATGCCTCTTATCATTAGTTGGACAGCTATCAGTTTCTGTTGAGTTGAAGGAGACAACTGTAGTATTTTTTTTCATATGGATTGGGCTGTATGAGTGGCTTGGCCGGCTCCTCATTTATTTGACATTTTTTTACCTTTATTTGAGGCTTATGGTTCATCAAAGCGAGCCTTGTAATCATGTTGATGATTTGGAGGACAAAAAGGACCGTCTTTGCATTTTGTCCTCGATTGAAGAAAAGAATTGCGGTCCTGTAGCCTTTGCATTCTAGTAAGTTTCACTAAATCCCTTTCCTAAAGATAAAAATGAGAAACCATTGGCAGCAAAATGTAAATTGGAGACATGGCATGCGTTCTTACCACTACAGGTCACAGAGCCTAGCTAGTTCATGTTTTTACTTGAGCTGCTTCAGCAGCTGCAAGCCACACCGGTTATCATACGGGCTTCGAATCTCTGGCAAGAGTTAAACCCCGATTCACAGGTTGATCCGAGAAGCAAATTAGTCTGATTGAGGGCCCTGGTAATGGCTTTAATAAACTCTCGTCACCATATCTCAACTTAGTTCAGCTGTTTGTAAATCTAAATGAGCTAGTAACTAAGACAAAAAAATTAGAGAGTAAGATGTATGGAATGCCAGACAAGGGAAACACGAAAACACAGGCTTTTCATTCTTTCTAGGCCTTCGGCCAAACTTCTTTTGCTCGTCAACAGAGCTTTCTCTTTTTTCTTTTTTTTTTTCTTTTCTTTTTCTTTTTTTTTTGTTCTTTCTTTTTGCATACATTTCCAAATCTCTACATGCTGCTTTCATCTTTGAAAGCCTCTTTCACCCAAATTTCTTAAATGGCATTTGGGATGATTGAAAGACAACCACCTACATCTAAGGCACGTGCACTACATGCCCCCTTTTTCCTAAAATGGTGCTCCTTGTAAAATTACAGCCAAAAATTAAAAAAAAAAAAATATTAAAAGGGGGAAATGAAAAGAAACTACAGCTGCCTATACTTTACAGATGTCCCTTCGACTGAAGTATTGCTTGAAAAGAACCTAAGCCCCAGTCGATTCAACCACGATACCTTCATCTCTCCAGAGCCCGTGCACTGACCCTCACCTTCTTCTTCACTGCTAAAGAGGGTTTGGTCTGAGCAGTCCAGTGATGCTCCACATGCTAAATTATATGAATGACATGCTGAATGGCACACACGAAGCCTGTCGTCACCATCCTTGTCGCACTTTTGGATGGAGATCTGATCATTTGGCGTCAATTTTTTTAGTCAAACATGATAGAGAAGTCATTATCATGCACAATAAGATATTAGATTGCTCCAGAAAAAATAATGGATGTAACTCACCCAGCAGGCTAGTCGCTTAGCGACTGTATCACAGTAACTGCTGCCAAAGACATTAAATAACTTCCGGGCACCACCAGGGAACAATCGATGGTAGTTAGGCATGACAACTACTTCTTCTAGCTGCTGCAATATACTTGGTTCACTGGGTGCACAATGTTGACCAGACATATCGCTTTCCACCACACTTCTGCAAACTGAAAGGCTAGAGAGAAGCGTTGAGCTGTTCTGACAAGTGTACCCTGCATAATCTGAGCATCGGAATTCACAAACTCCATTATCGCAGACCCCACCATGAAGGCTGCACTGTTCATCACAAGTAGCTACATACAACACAAAGAAGCATAGTTTAGAGAATGGTAGATTAAAGCTACTTCAAAGATATTTTATCTCATAGTACATGTGCAACCAGGCAAGCAGCCACAACTGGACTTCATTGTCCTATTTGCCATTTTTGTGATTTGAAACACAAATCACAAAAGCGAAGACAAGAAAAACCTCAGCAATAACAATGAACTACTAGACCAAACTTATCATTCAAATGGTGTCCTAAGTAAAACAAAAATAAAAAGAACTTTTAGCTTCTGATAGCATTCTTTTGATCTATTCATCCTTCAAAAATACCAGATACATTCTAACATGCAATCCACATACTTTAGAAACTACTACAACAATGGGAGTCATACTTCTTCAAGCCAATTACAAATCACAGCCACAATAGTACATCTAGAATACTTCATTTTTCCTTTTCCATTATAAACACAATTAGGCACAAACAGATAGGAACGTTAACATGATTTTTTTTTCACCTAAATCAGCAAACATGGTTTTCCCCAAAAATAGGGTCGGGGGATCATATTACCAGTAGAACAGTCAATGCCAGTGTAACCATTTTTGCATTTACAGACCCCATTTGAAAGGCACGTACCATGCCCATTGCAATTACTAGGGCAGGACCCTACAAAAGAAATTCAAAGAATGAATTTTTCAGCAAATAACCAGAAGAAACAAATAAATGTAGCTCACATATTAGGGATTCCACAAGTGATGTTTCATCCCAACAAGTGAGTACATTGTGGGATATGAAAGGATGGAGGCACTCACGTTTGCTACAGTCATGACCATGAAATCCCAGGAAACAGTGACACTTTCCATCAATACAGTCTCCATTAAAATTACATGAACTGGGGCATTGCCCAGGTACAGAAACCGAGCCCGTACTACAGAGTTCATGGTAAGCTGGGCAAATCAGCTCACCTGCAAGAAAAAGAATATAGAAAATATGAATAAAAATGGATTTCATGATGAAATACAATAAATAAATAAATAAGATAAAAACATAATATTCACCATTGAAGCCAGGGAACTGAACTGGTCCACCAGCTTCAGGACATACTTTCCAAATACCATCCACAGCAACCTACAAAAATGATCAGAATGGCATTGAGGAGATGATTGCACAAGGTAAAAAAATAAACAAAAAAGAAAAGGTAGGAAAGAAAAGCGAGAAGTTCATTTGATCCTTTTTCATAATGCACTGAAAGATGAAGATGCCATTTTATTAAGAAACATACTTGTATTTAATTTAAATTGTGGTGTCATATCACTTGAACAGACACTCTAAGTTGCTGAACCAGATAACATCACCGATGCATCTAATAAACCACAGCTTAGCATGCAAGGAAACATCAAACCTCCAAAGTATACCTCAAGAGAGTTGTTTACACATCTGTGCTGATAACAACCATTTCCTTGGGTCACAGAACCCCGCACAAAGCCGCTGCGTACTAAAGATGATGCCATGCACCTACACATACATTTAAACAGAGACTGTATTAGTATACTGTGCCAAATGTACTTTTTTTTCTCAGCTGCATTCTGAGAACTTCCAGTCAATTTTCACCTGGAGCTGCTCCCTCGAACTTCACCCAACATTCTGTCAGGTGCTCGCGCACTGTTAGTGTCTGTACATGATCCATCAGAATAGGCCACAAAGTAAGTACAATAATCGGCCAATGAGGACTGCCCACCTGCAATGACCAGTAAAAGAAATTAAATTCAAACTATGAGCCAAAGCAATCAACTTGTTAAGATTATCTTCGAAATTTCATGATCAAATAAGTTTATAGACAAGGATAAGGCATTAAGACAGGACTCAAGACCACACCTTTGTTGGGTTGAGGAAAGTAACGAGCCCACTGAGGAAGGTCCCCGCTATAACTTACAATTGGGCAGTAACCCTCAGCGTCCCTGTTATACGTGCAGCCTGATAACTGGGTTGTGTTACAATGATATGCACCCTTCCAGAGATTGCAAGGGGAGGTCACAAAGTCAGTTCCTTGGTTGCGACCCCATTCAAGATGGTCAGCCATGCTATAGTTGGCCTGGTACCACCCACTGTCCTCCAATAAAGCCAGTGTCATTTTTGAAACTACAGATCTTGTATCCACAGATCCTGTCATAATCTCATTCATAAGAAGCCTCTTTTCCCAGTGTGACCCTGCATTAAGTTATAAAATAAACAACTATTAAACTGCTAAAGGTTTCCACAACTATAAAGTTCACAAAATCATTTTTGTATAACTTCTTATTGCAGAATAAATCGAAACGCAATTTGCATGTGCTTATTTTCGCAGAATTTCTGTTCCCATACTTTAAGTTCTAACACACTACATCAGTTCTGAAGATGATTACTGCATGCTTAAGCAGAAAAGGTTTAACTGTTAATACAGATATTTATGGCCAACTTAAAGAAAAACTTCTAGTGAGGGACTGAGGGAGAAAGAAAAAGAGAGAGATCATAGAGAGGGGGGTTGGAGGTTGGGAGGGGGGGAAGAAAGAAAGAAAACCTGATGTGCCACGTCCTCCCCCATCTTCAAGCTCTAAACCCGTAAAATTCTCAGAAAATGCCTGCCAATAAATGAACCCAAAAATTTCTTAAGGTTCTGGGTTAGTAAAAGTCAGAGATAGAACGCCATGACACAAAGTATATTTTGAAATGAAAACACCCCCTTCAGTCCCAAAATAAAGAAAAAGAAAGCAAATATTTCAAATGAAAGTGTTTCTATTACCCCATAATGATGTCGCGAGTGCATGACAACACGTGGAAGCACCACACGTGTTACCATCCGCCCAAGCTTTTCATCCATGACTTGTTCAGTAACCTGAAAGTTAAAAGTTTTAGGCATTGACGAGGACTCGGTGTCTATCAGAGCTGAATGGCGAAAAATAATCCATATAGCAGACTTATCCAACTAGTTTGGGATTAAGGCTTAGTTGTTGGAGTGTTCCAGAATTTAGGTTATGACTCTATATACCTTCCAAATTCATAATTAAAATACTCACATGAAATAGTTTTAAAACATGTCAATATTTTAGGGCATCAAGAAAGATCATAAAAGCCGAGTAAAACCTCATTGTGTAATTTGTACAAAGTTATCTTAGTTGCAAATATCCTTTTTTATTTTTTTCCTTTCATCATGTGATAAACAATCACCAGCGCAGCAGTGCATTAAAGCATAATAAAAAAAGAAGTTTCATATTTGGACAAGGGAAAATGGAAAGTTCTGGGAGGGGATAAATCATGTATTTGAAAGTTTTGTGATTGTTTATCTTCAAGTACATAGAAAACCCATTCTTGTTCCAACAAACAATTCATATACTTTCTGACCATATTCAAACATCACAAGTGTTCTTGGAAGATGATGAATTTCATTGAGAATGTGAATCAGAGCATCTACCTGACCACGCCTTCTTTTCCTCTCATCCCGAAAATGGGCAAATGCATGGGGATCAAAACCAAGAACATGCATAACCTGGAACAGATTAAGCAAGCTAATCAAGTACAAGAAAAGAATTTTTTTTCAGTCCATTTAATCTAGAAATTTAATGACCTCGTGAATTAGAGTAGCTGAAAGTAACGTCTCTGCCTCAGCCGTCAAATGGCGAGGAGCAACATTCACATGTCCTGCAAAGAAACAAACCATCCAGAATTCTGCTGTTATAAGGGTATGATAATGATATAACTTTTTTTAAAAGAAAATGCTCAATCAAAAATTACCAGCAATTGCACGTCCCCATTGATCACGCTCACATGCCACCGCCCATGCAAGAGTGTTGCCTGTGGTAGGTCTCGTAGTCACCAATAAAACCAAGTCCGTTTTAGCGACACCCTCTGGGAGATTTAAACAAGTACAATTTCTACCTCAGAAATTTTAATATGGCAAATGCAGTAGAAACCGAGAATAAAAAAGAGCAATTCAGCAAGACAGACACTTATACACTGACAATACCTTCAACATATTCACGTGGAAGTTGCACACCACCATCTTGACCACAAGCAGAATATCCACTTAACCGCAAGTTCCCCTTCACAGGCTCAACAGCCAATGTTCTCCTAAACCAGTCAGCTGTCTGCCCCAAAGCCTGCACAATATTGCTTTCAAAATGCGTTCTTTGCTTGATAAAAAATTCTCTATTTAGCTTTTTGACATTACACAATATTATACATTAAGAACTACCAGAAATCCCAAAATATGACTATATTTGCATGGTTATGGCAAGCAAAATGGCAATGATTAGGAGAAGTACTGACCTTGTGAAGGCGGCGCCTTTTGTCCTCCCCTGATATATCATCCGAAGTGCAGTTATACCAGCAGTCGCCATAAATTGGAGGATTACCATTAGGATTGCAAGGAGGCCCAGGAAGAGAAGTCACAGGAGGTTCCCCAAGCTGATAAAAGGAAGACAGAATACAAGCACAGCATCAGTTACACATCCATGACTAATATAATGAACAGGGCTTCAAAAATTATTTGTGACACCAACCTTCACAATGTCACCAACTTTTCGACAATCTCTATCAGGTGAGTGTCCAACAGCATCATAATTTAAAAAAATCCTAATAGGTTGCTTTGCATCCTTTTGCTGCAATCGCAATTCTGAAATTCCAAGCAATGCCCTTCCTTTGTGATGAGGGGATTTTGACATTACAGTCTGATCATAAACCTGTGGTGTAACAGAGTACACCTTACGACCAGGTCTCCGCCTCTGTTCAATTATCTGGTCATGAATGCATGAATGTGAGATAACGTTTCCACCTCCACTTTCAGGGCCCTGCCATTGAATTGGGTGTTCTTGGGTATTTGCAATAGCAGCTTGAAAGCATACAAATAACAGCGCAATCTGTTTCAGGGAAAGGATAAACACAAGTTATTGACAACTCTCAAGAGTTTGTATGATTGCAAACCAAAGGACCATCACATCTACCGATAAAACGCAATTTTTGCATCAAAATTTGCTACAAAATCAACAGATCTAGCAAACATCAAATTCACCTAGACAGTACCAGGGGAAAAGGAAAAAAGATGAAAACTTTGGACTTCATGAGCTTAACTGAGTTAAAACACAAATTTATGAAGCAACTATAATTTATACTCGCCCCAAAAGCCCTTTCACGCTAAACTGAAGCTGCAGATACATAAAAATGCCCAGCTCATTTTAAATCGCCATAAAAAGGTTTTTCTTTTCCTTAAAAATTACAGGAATGAATAGTTCCACAAAAGTAACCTCCAAAAACAAAAGAAGGAAACATTAAGAAAAGGAAAGAATGGAAAGATGGTGACCAAACAGAAGACCTTTGGCACATTCTTTATAACAAAAAGAAAAAGCAAATAACACTACCAATTATCAAAACGGGGCTTTGCTAATTGGACCAAACCCCACATACATAAACCCCTATGCTCCGTTTGCTTTCCGAGAAAGCATTAAAATAAACTAAAAACAAAATATTTTAAATCTGATAATCACTTGTTGTTTACACTGAGGAAGCAAAATCCTAGATTTCTCCCACAAGTTTTCAGAAGCCAAACGAAGAGAGAAATTACTGCATTCCTCAATCAACTAAAACCCTCAATCTCCCATTTCCAAAAACAGACCTAAGCCAGAAGAATAAATGAATCACATAAAATTAAATCACCAACAAACAATTTTTTAAAGAAAACCCCCTAAAAAACAACTCACCTCGAAAGCAACGACTGCGAATCTGAGCTTAACAATATCAAATCTAGTGACCGAGCATGGACTACAGCGGAAAATGACCTCCATGAAATGTCCAAAGCTCCCGCACTAAAAAACTGTCGATTCCATCAAATCGCCGGCGATTTTCCGATTGGCCTTAACACCTTGAAGAATCGCTGGCTGTTCCGCATTTACAATGCTATCTAAAGATAAATAAATATATATAAAAAAAATCTCCAAGAAAAACTTCAAAAACTCTGCGCGATTTTGCAATGACAGAGAATGAGTGAAAAAGAAGCGTGTCTTGGGTTTGAATAGGGACGGATGTTCTCTTAAACAGATTCAAACTGATTTGGTGTTGAAACGTAACATGCAAATCAGACTCCAAATCGAGGACTTGTTTGGCTCGGTAGATTTTCCTGAGAAAATGAGACAGAAACAGTGACAGTGAAGACAGAAGGAAGCACATAGATAGAGAGAACGAGAGAGAAAATGAAATGAATCGGGTGTGGTGGGTAGAGTTGATAACTCGATAATTTTATTTTATTTTTTATTTTTCCTTTTTTATATTGTCAGCTTTGAAAGAGTTGCAAGAAATAAAATATCAGCCGTCGGAATGTCCGGTATCGCCTTCGTTCTGTAGTTAAATAACGAAAATGCCACTAACAGAGTCCCGTGTAATAATATATAGGTGATTTAGGATAATATAATTTAATTTTTTAAAAACATAGTTTTATTTTATTAATAATTATTATTAAATACATTAATAAATATTAATTAATGTGCTTGTAGACATCAATTCCATAATAACCATTTGTAACAATTGAAGCCTTACAACATCAGTTATAATTTTTATTTTTTAAAGTGAAAAAAAAAATAACTGAAAAATTACATTTTATTTTAAATATAAGCATAAAGAATTAAATTAACTTTTTAACTTTATCAAATTTAAATAAAGGGTAAATGACCAATTTTTTTAATAAAAACCAGGTGAAGGAAAAATAAAAATAAAAATAAAAAATTGGTACTGCTAATGCGCATTAAACCTTGATAAAATTTAATTTCTCATTTCCTCAATCTCCTGTTAAAAAAATAACAATAATAATAAAAAAAAACTATTTATATGGTATTTTTCTAACTTAACTTTATTTTTTTAATATAAAATAAGCTGATAATATTTAAATTACATTATGTTGAAATTAATTTTCATCATATTTAGTTGAATTAAAAATTTTCAAATTTTTAGAAAGTATTAAAATTATATTTATTTAATTATCATTTTTAATTAATTCCTTGATAAGTTGAAACCATTTATTTTTTTTAATGCTCACACGGTTAAATTTGTTATTTCATGAAAAATTGAAAGTAACCGATTCAAAGAATGTGCAGTAAATGTTCCTTTATTCAATTGATAGTTATTTTAATTTATTTAAAATTATTTTTTAATACATATAATAAGAATATTTATTTAAAATTATTCGTTAATGGAAATACAAGAAAAAAAAATGGGTAAATTATTATAGGGTCTGTGAATTTAAGAAAAATTAATTAGTTAATTTTTATAATTTTTAATAATAATTAAAATATTCCTCATTGTTTTAAAATAAAATAAATTAATCATTTTGTCAAAAATTCAATTAGTCAAGATACTAGTAAAAAGAAATAGAATAATTTTTAATTATAAAAATAATCTCCATATTTTGGATTACTTTCGTTTTTAAGAATATCGATAATTAAACTCTTAAAATAGATAAATTTCTTAATAATCTATCAATAATTTCTTTGTATAATTTAATATGTAATTCTAATTTGCAAAATACAATTTTATTTACATCTCAAAGAAAAAATATCAATCAATATTTTTTATAAAACAATATATCCAAATCTTTTTTAAAAACGATAATAATAAAAAGTTGAAATATGATATTGTAAATTTATCCACTCATCGTAATGGTCTGATCATATTTGATAAACACAGTATTCAACCATTGCAAATCTAACCATAGTTAAAGATATAAATCAAAATCAATAACTCAAATCTCCCATATACAAGATGAAAAATCAATGACTCTAATCTCCCCTATGCAATATGAAGAACCAAATGACCGCCTAAAAATCAATGGAAAACTCGAGTACATCTCCGATGTACTTAACGAGTGTGCATTTTTCAATCTCTTAACTCTATCGATTGCAAATTTTGCTCTTTAGTATGTCGTTCATGGCTAATAATCGACGAACAAAGCTGCCATTAGCTTTCTTTAAATGTTCAATTGAATTTTCTTGTCCAAAATTCTCTCTGTCGTCGTTGGCTCATCAAACACACACCCACTACCATAATTATATACTCATTCCTCTATTGAGTCATCTAACGAAAAATCACTCATCAAATTGGACGATTCGTAACTCGTTCTTAGATTTGGTAACTCCATAATGTCACTCAACTTTTTCTCTGACTCTATAAATAAATTCACTCCATCAATTTCAACATAGGTATTAGTTGAATTCACTTCGATAAACATGGTACTTATTGATTCTAGCATAGTAGCTTGAATCCACTTCGATGAATAAAGTTCCAACGAGTACATCACAACTCACTCCTGTGTTTCAACGTCTTTATCATCGCCTATGCACCAATTCCGGTGTCGCAGCTTGAATCCACTCTGATGAGTACACAGCATTGCACCAACCCGTGTGGGAATGAGAGAACCACAGAGAGAGGAATGGAGAGGGAGAGAGGGAGTGAGGAAGAGGATAGGGGCATAATTATTATATTTTGAAAATATAAAAAATATTGATTTACTAATAAATTTGATTAAAATTCAGTGATCCATAATAATTTTTCCAAAAAAAAAAAAGAAGGGCACGGGTAGTGGGCATAATAAATAGATCATGTTGGACTGTGAATTTGATTTAAAGGCAAATAAATATAATTATTATTCATTTAATATATATGCACAGAGAGAATAATTTATATTTATAGTCCTTTAATTTTAGAGTTTATTATACTCCACTCACTTATTTTTTATTTTTTATTATAATACCACATACCTTTGAAACTATTATATACACTTCCAGGCTTAGCCTGATGGTAAGTGCATTCGGTCATCTCATAGATCTCAGGTTCGAATTCCCATCCCCATTTCAAAAAAAAAAAAACGCTCCTATTTAAAAATATTATATAAAATCTATACGAATAAATTGTTCATATTTTTTTACTAAATAAATTATGAGACGGATGAAATATTTATTATTAATGTTAAATATTTTTATTAGATATTTTAAATAGATTTTACCATAAAATTAAAAACTAATGATCTGTCAATGTTTTGTATATTTTTAAAAAAATATTTTTTTATATTTTAAAACTGATTCATATACTCACCGAATATAATTCAAAGTATACTATTTTTTAATTTTAAAATTATATGAAAATTAACATTTACATTTTTTTATATTTTCATAAAAAAATGTTTAAATCTATATACTTTGATTAAACTAGAAAAGATACATTATTTTCCATAGGGAGAAAATACAGTGATTAAATATTGAATTTTAAAAATATATTAATTTTGATATAATTTAAAAATGAAAAATCAATTTTCATTTTTATTATTATTCTGTGAAGGAATTGCATGCTTGCCGTACGGATCATACTAAAAGGCATACGTACGGCTCACACGTGCTAAAATGGTCGGCAGCATATAATTTAATTAATTAACTTTTATATTGATAAATAGTGAAATTCAACGCATTCGTTTTAAGTCTTTTAATTTAAAATTAAATTAAATATATTTTACAAATAAAAATTTAAATATATTTGATATTTTTTTTCCTCAAAGGTGACGGTTTTAGGTTGATTTGCATACTTATAATATCTGACATTAATGCAATAACATCATTGGTCCCATTTGTTATGGGCCTCAACCATTGGATGTAATATTAAATTTTAATTAAATAATGTAGTTGTGCACACAGATAATTATTTCATAATAAAATAGAGGTTAAGGAAAAAAGGGGATTGACTTTGAGCAAAGGGAAAGATAGTGGACGTTTGCTGGAGTTGGATTTCTTGAATGGAACATCCCCAATAGATAAAGGGCAAAAAGGTAAAATAGAGAAAAATAGAGGGGTATTTAAGTAAGTTTGTTAGTAGAGAAAGTGAACTACAAAAATGGCATAAGGTAATGACATTAAAATATTGTTTTCTCTTTCCATTTAATTACCTAAGAAAAAGATTAATGTTCTTAAAGAAAAATGGATAATATTAATTTACATAAAATATTTACTATTTTTTAAATAAAAGATATTTTCTGAAATAAATAGAGTATAAATTATAATTTAATTAAATTATTTAATGATGAAAAAAGGAAGAGGATTATTATTATTATTATTATTATTTGTTTTTGAAAAGGTGACAACATAGATTGCGTGAATTAGATTGTTTGTTTGGAAGGATTCTTATTTGAAGAGGATAAGCAAAACTATTCAATTAATTCATTTAAATTAAGGTAGCCTGTTGCTTGTTGGGTTTGGTATACCTGGCACACCTAAAACTCAATCTTTATCAATTATTTTTATTATTATTTGGGTTGGAGGTTTGACTTTCTAATTTATTATAATAATTATAATTATAATAATGTGATAAATATCAAGATAATTATTTTTTAAAACTATAAATTTAAAAATTATTTGTCTTAATTTGTATAGGTTTTATCAAAATCACTCTAAATAAAAGAAAAAATATTTAGAGATAGTGAAATTGCGTGAAAAAATATATCAATGTAAAACGAGATAGAACTGTCTGAAATACTAGTAAATCACATTATTGAATATTTAGCTCTAATTTAACAATTATAATTGATTTAGTATTCGATTATGATTAAAATATTATAAATTTTTTAATGGCAAGAGTGATATTTCGCTATATAAAATAGTTTCACATCGATAAATTACCAATTGAATTGGTAATATAAAAATTTAAATTTAATATTATTAAATAATTTGGATTAATTTTTGAGTGAAAATGAATAAGTAAGTTAAAAAGTTATTTGAGTCAATTTAGTTCTTTCTATTTTAATATTCAATGTTTTAAATTTTTGTATAAAATGAATTATTTTAAACAAGGATTAATTGAAAAAATATAAAAAAATTTACATATTACATTCTTAAAAAAATACAATTATTTTGTGTTTTCAAATTAACATTTATGAAAAAATTAATAATAGTATTATATAATTAAATTATGTTTAAAATAATTTTTTTTTCTTAATACAACTCTAATAATAATATCAAAGTTGACCGCAAAGCTTCAAGTGTTGAGATATTGAACTGAAAGCCTAATCTTTTCTTGGGAAAAACTGGAAAGGCTAAAGAGATGCAAATGCAATGTTACATTGTCTCGATAATGAAAATTTACGGACACAGGGTTGAATAATTACCCCCAAAGTACCAAAACAATGAAAGGCCGCCAAAGAAGACATGTTCCCAGGTAACTATAGAGTCTAATTTCTTTACGTACAATGATGTTTCACGAAGGCTTTGTCTCACGTTGTTGCATAGATTAAGGAAAATGCTTGTGGAAAATGACCCTGCTCAAGGTTTTTTTTCCTCTAAGGACACTGCTTTATGGATCATTGGACAATATCATCTCACATCATATCTAATTGACTAATTATATTAATTTTGTGATAATTTCTTTCATTTTTATTCTGCTCTTTTTTTTTCAACCCAAAATAGTAGAAACATTTAAGTTTCGTTTATCTTATGCAAAATATGTTTTATATTTTCTCACATTTAAAATATTTAAAAATATTAATTAATAACACTTAATTATAAATAGTGATGAATTTAAGAAATAGACGGGAGCTATTGTTGACTCTCCTAAAATTTTAATTTTTAAATAAATATAGATTAAATGCAATTTTATTTTTAATATGTTGTTACGTTTAGCTTCTTCATTTAAAAAATAAAAAATAAAAAATTGATTTTTTTATTAGCTTAATAAAATAAAAAAATTTAATCAACTTAAATTTATTTAATTATAATTATATTTTTAATAGATTTAATTTGAGTTAAATTATAATTAATTTAACATATAAATTAAACTTTGCATAAATATTATGTTAATGAATACTTTTTATCCTTTAAATATAAATTTACGGATAACCAATACTTAACTTTGGCTATTCACTCTCTTTTGAATGACTTTTTGGAATTTGAATTAGTTGTTTCTGATTGCAAGGATGCTATGCGGTCTCATGATAATATTCATATTCGTTGGATACGGCGTTCAGAAAATAAAGCCGCCCATTTATTAGTTAGAGAGTCTATTCATCATAGTAGATTCAATATTCAGATTGATATTCCTAATTGTCTCTTAAATTATTATTTTACAAAATAAATAAAGTATTTCTTGATTAAAAAAAAAATATTATGTTTATGACATGTAAATGTAAATACTGCATTTACTCCTTTTCAATACAAATATTACATCTAACCGAATAAATACATTTAATTAAATTTCATAAATTACGTGTTTAACACTCAAATCTCCCATCTCCTTTTGTTAGCATTGGTTAATACAATTTTTTTAATTTAATAAAATAAAATAACAAAATAAATTAGTTTTTAAAATTTAAAAATTTTATTAAAATTATTAATAAAAAATTTAAATATTTAGAATAATTTATATTTATATTTATATCTAATATTTTAAATATTAAATAATAAAGTCAAATTTTTTTAAATTGCTGTAATTATAGTTAATAGAATTAAATTAAATTTATATAAGTTAACAGTAAATTATAATATAGTTTTTAAAGTTTTATATTATTAATAAAATATATAATATTTTAATTTAAATTTTATATTAAAATTAAATATATTTATATTTATCATATATAATATTAAATATATTTTTAATTAAATATTTATTATAAATAAATTTCTATTACATAAAACACACATATAAATGATATATATTAAAATATTTAATTGAATGTTTATATTTAATATTATAAATTATGTGTATATTTTTTATATTTAAAAAATTTTACTTTCTATTAATATTCTAAATAAAATAAAATATTATATATTTTAAATTATAAAGTTTTTTCATATTTTATGTTTTTATTAATATTTATGATATTATATAAAAGTAAATAATGAGATTAATAAAAAATAATATTATTGTAATAAAAATATATATTTAAACATTTTAAACATCTATTAAGGTAGTAAACATCACCATTAACTTTTAGCACTTATATCTAATACATGTTTTTTTTTCTTTTTTTTTTTAGAAAAAAAAAAAGAAAAGGAAAGAAAGAAGAAAGTAGTTGAAAATATTGGTAGAAATTGCAAAGCTTTTGATAGTGATAGGGTAATTTCCATGGCGGAGCAATTACTCGTGAGTAGATATATATTTATAACATAAACCTACCATAGCCAAATCCTGCTAAAATCTGAGATCCGAAAATGCCAAATCTTACCAAAATCTTTTTTGGATTTTTTTTAATGGAAAATACCCGCTATAAATTTTGTTTATTTATAAAAAATATTTTTTAAAAAATAAATATCATTATTTAATTTTAATTTTAAAAATAAAATATATTAATAAATTTATATATAGGAGTCTTAATTAAATTCTCTAAATAGAGAAAATAACACTATATTATTTTTTTGAATAGAAAAATATTTTCTTAAAAAATAATTTTAATGAGTTATTATAACTAATTATTTATAAATATTTGAAATAGTAATTGTTTGATATGATAAATGAATTTCGATCTTGAAGAAATTCCATATAACGCTGCAAAGGAACGGCTGCCAGTGCAAGGGAATCACGCAAAAGTTGTATCTAAAGGCTGTTTATTTGTAACAAATTAATTCAGTTTTTTACAAAAGTTTGAAATTTTTAAATACACAGTTATGCTTTCAAATATATATAATTAATTTTATTTATTTACTAAAATTTTAATTAATTTCATATTGTTTAATCGTTGAAAATTTTAAAAATTATTTTAATTATTAAAATATTATTAGAATTTCAAAGTGCTCTTGTTGAGAGTCGAACTCAAGACCTCCCGCTTACTAAACGGGTGCTCTAACCAACTGAGCTACAAGAGCTTGATGATACTTAAATCTGTCTAAAGTCTTATATAAAATCCAATTTAATTTAATTTTCTTGAAGCCGCTAAGGTTTCATTTATTTTAAAAAAATTACTTTGTGTACAAAAAAAATTTTCAACTGCAAAACTTATTTTTACTATTTAATTGCAATGATAAAAAAAATAATATTAATAAGATTTATGTATAGAAAATTCATGAGGTTAATAAAATATATAAAATGATTTTGTTTGAAAAAATAATTAAGTATCAACTTAAAGCTTTTTTCATAAAATAACTGATATTTAATATTTTTTATTTTTTAGTCATGGAGTGAGAAAATAAAATACAGTAATAAATTTATGTAGATAAAATTTAATATATTTTAAAAATAATAAAATATTATTTAAAATAATTGTTTTTTTTAAAAAATAGACTTACTTTCAAATTTAAAGTGTCAAAAGGGACATGATGACTTGAACAATTGATCATATCAATGGGCCAACATAATAAATTGAATAGATACTGATGATCGCTGGATTTCTTCACCCCGGTATAAAGGCCAGGCCCATGAAAACAGTCCATGATCCGAAGGCTTCAATATTCCCCTCGAGAGCCAGGTCCAGCCCGCTCAGTCACAGGGCCGGACTCCGCCTAGACTCCTCAATCAAACCGGCCCAAACCTTTCGGCCCAGTAATCAGGCCCCCACCAGGCTCAACTTCAGCCCTACCATTCAACCCAGCCCGGAAAGGGGAAAATGACCAAGATGCCCCGCTGGTAGGTCCTTCCGCATGCGTATCAGAGGAGAATCATACGTATCAGAGGAGAATTAATGGCCGTTACGCATGGAGCAGGCGCCTGACACATCCGTACATACGGAGCTAGGCGACAGAAGACAGCTAGCATTGTGGCAGAGAGACAGATATATATATCACGATAGAGGCCACGCAGAGGGGGCTCTCTTCTTCTTCTTTTTCCTTCCTGGACACCATTTTTATTCTTTCTGTAACCCTTGCCTAAATATACTACTCTGAGCCATAAAATCTGACTTGAGCGTCGGAGGGCCTCTGCCGGGGCACACCCGGTAGGCCCCTGACCTTTCTTTCTTATTTTACAGGTCCCTTCACCAGGAAGAACATGGAGAGATCCACCAGGGAGCCCAGCAAGAAGGGACCCAGAAGAAAACCAGATCTATCATGGACCAGGAGGAGGAAAATATTTATCAAATGGCGCCGTCTGTGGGAAACGAAGGAGATCTTTTCATCACCGGAGTTTTCACTTTCAAAACCCACTGAGATCCACAATGGCAAACCACCAAGAAAATAACCTTAACGTCATTCCAAATAATCTGAGCTCTGCCCAAGAGGGGCAGCGGTTCTTATTTTCCAGTCCTACAACTCCAAACAACCAACCACCCATTCCTTTTAACCCCTCGCCGAGCTTGGCCGGGAATGTGCCCTCCACGAAAGAGATTTTACTATCTCAAAAGTTTTCAGATCCACCCATTGAGATCCACATAAGGTACGAAAGTTTGAGCAGATAACCCAGCTGAAAAGAAAGGTTCATTGTGCTAAAGAATATTTTGATGGTCTTTCAGATAATTTATTTTAATATTTATTAGATTTTATTACGGCTGATTTTTTCTTTGAAGTCTGGTGAATATTTTATGTAAAAGAAAAAAAAAAAAAAGAAGGGTGAGGAATATATGTATTGTTGAAATTCTGAGGTCCGCTGTATATATAAAAATAAAAAATAAAAAAAAAAGAGAAGAAGAAGGTGAGAGAAAGAGAAGAGGAGTCCGTGAGAAAAAAGGAGGTCGGAGCCGTGTTTAGCAAGACAGAAAGGAACTCAGCAAATCCGACGACCACAGCGATAGATTGCTCGTTGAGGTCGGATCCATGTTCGAAAATAGATTCGTGGTCGAGTTTGGAGTCGCATTTCAGGACAGATGGAAAGCATCGGGGCGACAGGGAGACAATACAAAAAAGAAAGCTTACACGAAAAAGAAAGCTGGAGATTTACAGTAACCCAGCTGAAAAGAAAGACCCAGCTGGTGTAAGAATATCTTGACAGTCTTTTAATCTTCATTTTTCTACCCTCGTTGTTTATTTTAACATTTATTGAATTTTATTACTACTAACTTTTTCTTTGAGATCTGACGAGATGAAACTTCAAATCGAAATGCTTGTCTCTGAGTGAGTGTAGATTTTAATCTTTTCTGTAAAAGGAAAAAAGAATGAGAAGTATATATATATTTGTGGAAATTGCGAGGCCGGACTAACATTTCAGGTCGGATAGGACATGAGGTCAGAGGATACACTATTCACAGCCATCCAACTCTGTTGTAGAGCAACGCCCCTCAAGTATCAGAGCGGCCTGGAGATAATAGGAAATAATCAAATATCCAGGCAAGGTGGATAAGCTTGGACGTGGTATGCCGTCCAGCTCAAAGACAAGGTGAGATGAGATACCCAGGTCAGCATGATCGGCATTAGTCCGTCTGATTGTCGAGAGAACGACTGATCAAGCACCGCTAGTAAGACCGTCAATGGTTTCGCTGGTCAGAGTAGCAGAACAGAAAGGAGCTCAGCAAATCCAACGACCACCGCACGAAATTACTCGCTGAGGTCGGATCCGTGCTCGAGCTTAGACTTGTGATCGAGGTCGGAGCCGTGGGGGAGATCGGGCTCACATTTCGGGTCGGATAAAAATGATTGTCGCGTCCAGTTGCCGCTCTCTGTTTCTGGTTCGCGTAATGTCGGAGGTCGGAGCCGTGTTTAGCAAAGCAAAAAAGAACTTGGCAAATCCGACCGCCACAGCGATAGATTGCACATTGAGGTCGGACCCGTGCGCGAGCTTGAATGTGGTCGAGGTCGGAGCCATGTTTGAGATTGGACTTGCATGTCAAGACAGATGGAAAGCATCGGGCGACAGGGAGACAATACAAAATTATCAAATGCCCAAACTAATTGAAGAAGAGATTCGGGTCATACGTGTTGGCCAGCTTGAAGACGGCAAAATGCATGAGGTCGGCGCGATGCAGAAATGGACCGGATAGACAGACGTGATGGTGCCACAGACGCGTCAACCTGAGGAGGAAGTGCTGGTCTGGTCGAGCTCCAGCAAGTGAGGTCGGCGCAACGAGTCCTCCCAGATCTGCTCTTTGTCTCCATCGAAAGCTTCCACAGAGAAGGAAGGAAACAAAGCTCAGTTATATACAGAGGAAGGAAGTAGGCAAGATGTCGCTTTGCTTCATGAAGGAGAAGCTAATTGACAGGCTCGAATCGGCGGTGGCGCGGCTAGAGGCGCTGTCTACGTCGGCGTTCAGGGACCATGGAGTTTCGGACTTTAGTGGAGCTGATGTGACCATCGATCCATCAATTGTGGCATTTGACGATCTATTGGGACAGTTCTTTGGTAAGGTTTTGGCTGCGGATGAGAAGATTGGTGGACAGGTGTTGGAGGTTACAAAGATTGCGCAAGAAGCTTTTAGTGTTCAGAAGGAGCTTCTCATTAAGGCTAAGTAAACTCAGAAACTTGATTTTGCGGGATTGGCTGAATTTCTCAAGCCATTTGAAATCTGCTGCGGACGGTCTAACAACTTTAGCATGGATTGCTTATATAGGGAAAGATTTGGTATGGGCATGCCTAGCGCACATGTTGAAGAGAGTTGACAAATGGCTGGATTTTACAACAATAAGGGTACTCTTGAATCCATGCTTATATAGGGAAAGATTTGGTATGGGCATGCCTAGCGCACATGTTGAAGAGAGTTGACAAATGGCTGGATTTTACAACAATAAGGGTACTCTTGAATTCCAATAACGCACACTTTCCAAGGATGAAGTAATCAAGCACATCACTTTCTTCAGCATTTTCTTTGCTCTATCCGCAAATTGCTGTGAATTCCAATAAGAATCATGATTTAACATTTCGTCCGTATGTAAATATGGAGGTCAATCGGCCAGTCGGAGTAGCAAGACCGAAAGGAGCTCGGACTGCAGCAGGTCGGCCAAATATCGAAATTATTAATTTTTCAAGATTGAGTTTGAGGGAATTGCAGTAAAGTGACATGTCAACGCAACTCATACAAAAGTGGTCGACGTGACTCTTAATTACTAGGAGGTAAGTACCCAAATTCTTTACAAATATTACAACAATGCCATCATAAATGATTTATTAGCTTACGCACGATCCGCAACTACTGCAAGCAATTAATTATTTATCATCATCACCACCAGACAAACCTCAAAATCAAGAGTCTTTTATGCTACCTTCGCTTTATAGTTTTGCAGTTATTATTGATTTCAGAATTATACAGTGTAAATAATACTTACACTTTTCACAATATTTTATATGCTCAAGCATAGTATTTTATAAATTGTTCATCTGAAGTATGAAACTAAGTGACATGTGCGACACATTTTTTATTGATGAATATTATTAAATTAACAACGAGCATTCTCGTTATATACGCTTTGTGCAAGCTCTTATTTTGCAGAAAAATTCAAAAAAATGAACAAGACCTCAGTTAGGCACAAAACCAGCTGAGATGACGAAGCGACAGTAAGGCCAATGAGCCTGAATCTTATCCAAGACCTCAGTTAGGCACAAAACCAGCTGAGATGACGAAGCGACAGTAAGGCCAATGAGCCTGAACCTTGCGCAAGACCTCCTAAGGGAGCAAAGAAAGCCGGCGGGGCCCCGAGGTCACCCCGGAACAAAAATAACTAGGATCCCATAAGATCTCCTAGAGCACAAACAGCCGGCGGGGCCCCGAGGTCACCCCGGAACAAAAATAACTAGGATCCCGTAAGATCTCCTAGAGCACAAACAGCCGGCGGGGCCCCGAGGTCACCCCAGAACAAAAATAACTAGGATCCCGTAAGATCTCCTAGAGCACAAACAGCCGGCGGGGCCCCGAGGTCACCCCGGAACAAAAATAACTAGGACCCCGTAAGATCTCCTAGAGCACAAACAGCCGGCGGGGCCCCGAGGTCACCCCGGAACAAAAATAACTAGGATCCCGTAAGATCTCCTGGAGCAAAAACAGCTGGCGAGGCCCCGAGGTCATCCCGGGAAAACAAAGAAGACCGGGATCCCCTAGAACTTCCAGAAAAACAAAGAAGACCGGGATCCCCTAGAACTCCCGGGAAAACAAAATAAAAACGGCCGGTGAGGATCTTAAAAGACCTCCCGGAGCATGAAGACCAGGGTCCCCAACATCTCCTGGCAAAAGAAGACCTCAATAAGGTCTTGACAAAAGAAGACCTCAATAAGGTCTTGACAAAAGAAGACCTCAATAAGGTCTTGACAAGGAAGACCTCAATAAGGTCTTGACAAGAGAAGACCTCAATAAGGTCTTGACAAAGGAAGACCTCAATAAGGTCTTGACAAATGAAGACCTCAATAAGGTCTTGACAAAAGAAGACCTCACTGAGGTCCTAGCAAAGGAAGACCTCAATAAGGTCTTGACAAGGAAGACCTCAATAAGGTCTTGACAAGAGAAGACCTCAATAAGGTCTTGACAAGAGAAGACCTCAATAAGGTCTTGACAAGGAAGACCTCAATAAGGTCTTGACAAGAGAAGACCTCAATAAGGTCTTGACAAGGAAGACCTCAATAAGGTCTTGACAAGAGAAGACCTCAATAAGGTCTTGACAAAAGAAGACCTCACGGAGGTCCTAGCAAAAGAAGACCTCAATGAGGTCTTGACAAGAGAAGACCTCAATGAGGCAGAAGACCTCAAAAGAGGCAGAAGACCTCAATGGGGCAGAAGACCTCAATGGGGTAAAAGACCTCACTGAGGCAGAAGACCTCAAAAGAGGCAGAAGACCTCAAAGAGGCAGAAGACCTCAATGAGGCAGAAGACCTCACTGAGGCAGAAGACCTCACCGAGGCAGAAGACCTCAGTGAGGCAGAAGACCTCAAAGAGGCAGAAGACCTCAAAGAGGCAGAAGACCTCAATGAGGCAGAAGACCTCAATGGGGCAGAAGACCTCAATGGGGTAGAAGACCTCACTGAGGCAGAAGACCTCACTGAGGTAGAAGACCTCAACGAGGCAGAAGACCTCAACGAGGCAGAAGACCTCAAAGAGGCAGAAGACCTCCAAGAGGCAGAAGACCTCAAAGAGGCAGAAGACCTCAAAGAGGCAGAAAACCTCACTGAGGCAGAAGACCTCAATGAGGCAGAAGACCTCACTAAGGTAGAAGACCGGCAAAGATCTCAAAGATCTCCCGGAGCAAAAATAGCCAGAATCCCCAAGATCATCCGGTGCAACAAGCAAAAACAACTCATAAAGAACATAGTTCTGATCTCACATAAAAGATTGGGGCACGGGACCATAAATGAAAAAGCTAAACTCCGACCTCCCAAAGGAGCTCAAGTCATCAGATAGAAAGACTTTAATCTCACACAACAGCCAAAAGTACCAAAGCATCATGCCGATCTCAAGAAAACGAGCGCAGTACTGGTAAACCCGATAAGACAGACCGAATTAAGGCAAGGCGATTCCTAAGCAAACTGCATACCAAAATACAAAGCCAAACAGAGAATCAGGGGCAATCATGAGAGGCAACGACCTTGAGAATTGACCGCTCACACTAAACCAACTCAGCTGACCTAGAGAAAGGTCCAAGCAACAAAGAGCCCGCAAAACGCTCGAAAGAAGACAGCCCATAAATACTCAGGGGCAAAAAACATACACAAGAGTCCAACGCTCAGGCAAAAATAATAAAAAGGCAAGAAAGGGATACTTTCGACAGGAGCAGTTCTCAGACCACACGGTCATGAATAGAGTTTAAAGATTTATCCCCTCACCAGCATGGAATAACTGCTGAGGAGATAAAGGGGCAATTGATGATCGCTGGATTTCTTCACCCCGGTATAAAGGCCAGGCCCATGAAAACAGTCCATGATCCGAAGGCTTCAATATTCCCCTCGAGAGCCAGGTCCAGCCCGCTCAGTCACAGGGCCGGACTCCGCCTAGACTCCTCAATCAAACCGGCCCAAACCTCTCGGCCCAGTAATCAGGCCCCCACCAGGCTCAACTTCAGCCCTACCATTCAACCCAGTCCGGAAAGGGGAAAATGACCAAGATGCCCCGCTGGTAGGTCCTTCCGCATGCGTATCAGAGGAGAATCATACGTATCAGAGGAGAATTAATGGCCGTTACGCATGGAGCAGGCGCCTGACACATCCGTACATACGGAGCTAGGCGACAGAAGACAGCTAGCATTGTGGCAGAGAGACAGATATATATATCACGATAGAGGCCACGCAGAGGGGGCTCTCTTCTTCTTCTTTTTCCTTCCTGGACACCATTTTTATTCTTTCTGTAACCCTTGCCTAAATATACTACTCTGAGCCATAAAATCTGACTTGAGCGTCGGAGGGCCTCTGCCGGGGCACACCCGGTAGGCCCCTGACCTTTCTTTCTTATTTTACAGGTCCCTTCACCAGGAAGAACATGGAGAGATCCACCAGGGAGCCCAGCAAGAAGGGACCCAGAAGAAAACCAGATCTATCATGGACCAGGAGGAGGAAAATATTTATCAGATACCCACATGGAGATGATGTTGATTGATTAATTAATTAATTAATTATGAGAAAGGCAGATGAGATAGATAAACAAAATTAGGTATTTTGTCGGATAGAACATTAAGGTTTTTGGTAGATTAGGAGAATCCCAGAAGAGAGTGGTTTACCAATTTATTAATTAATTAGTTTGGTTTAACCTCACTTCTCTTTCAAACTCTCCATTTTTATAATAAGTATGAGGTTGTTGGTCTCTGTTTCAACAACTGCTGCAACTAAATCATTGGACACCTAGCAATTTACATGGACTAATTTATTTAAAAGCATTACTTTATTGAATGTGTCTGCATATATTTTTATTAAATTACAGTTTGCATGAACGTTACATAAAATATCTGAAAATTAAATTAAATATAAATAAAAATAAAACTAATCTAATAATAAAAAAATCATAAAATTAAAAATTCTTAACTTCTTAAATTTTATTTAAATAAATATATCAAATTAAATACGTGACAATTAAACTTTATAAATTGTAAAAATATTAAATTAAAATAAGAAAAATTCAGTACTCAATTAAGGGAACATAAATCTAAATTAATTAATAATATAGAAAATTAAGATTGCGTCATAAATGATATCCTGAAAATCGTGATGCTAACAATCCAATTGGAATATGATTTAAAGGTTATAAAAATACTTTTACGATGGTTACGAATATTTTTATCATAAATTTTCTTTTATAGTCCTTTTATAACTCTAACTTTTTCCTCTTCTTTAAATCTAATTTATTATTTTCCCTTTTCTATGAAAATTGATCTACGTTAATTAATTATCGATGAAGAAAAATATGTTATTGTTCTTATTAAGAGTTTTAGAGATATTCCTATTGTCACTTATAATTTTTTTATAGTGGGAATATTTCTCACATACAATCCAATCAATTTTTAGAATATGCTGACCTCATTGGCAGATTTATGGCCGCAATTCTCAGACAATTATTGCATTGAAAGATTTGGTTTCTAGTTATAAGCTGCACATTTTATTTTTTATGAAAAAAAAACTTTTAGTTCTCTTAGAAAATTTTTTCATAATTTTTTACATTTTGATGGTTGTTTCTCAGTTAATAGATAAGAATTGGGAGAAAATCTTTCGTTAACGTGGAAGAGTCATAGATCTATTTTTATGGTTGGCTTTTCTTTAAATTTTATTTATTCGATTGTTTCGGATGGTAATATTCAATGGAGGTTTACTAGTTATTATGGGTTTCAGGAATCGCAACGATGACGTTAGTCCTATAACCTTATTCAAGTTTTATCTCATAGAAACTCTCTTATGTGGTTTTGTTCGGGAGATTTTAATGATTTATATTTGAGAGATGAGAAAGGAGGAGTATATTTGCTAAATTATCTTATACAGGAATTTAGACAGACACTTGAGGAGTATTTTTGTCAAATTATCTTATTCAGGGGTTTGATTTTTAATGATTGTAAATTTTTATTAGACTCTATAACTGATATTTCTGTTAGATGAATTTGTCATAATACTACTCTAATAATTCATATTTTGCCTAGAGAATTTATCAGATACAGTTATCTCTCTATTTGAATGATATTTTTTTTTTTATTTAATAAAATTTTATTAATACAATTCATAGTTTTGATTTGAAGAAAAAAAAAAACCAATACAATCGGAATATAAGGAGTTAAGGTGTGTTTAGAACCTCGAGGGACTGAAGGTGTGCTTACGAACTTCAGGAGTTGAAGGTGGCTACAATGTCATAAATTTATATTTAAATTATTCATAATACCTTTTCAAGAGTTTTTTTATTATTTAGAGAATGTTATTATTAAATGTACTAATATTATTGACTTTTTATTATTATAACTAAATAATGAAATTAAGTTATTTTCTTAAAAAATTTTGCATTAAAAATTTTCCCATATAATATTTTAAACGAAAAATAATTTTACACAAATTATTTGTCATAATATTTTTTTTTAATGACAAAACTTTATTTTTATAAGTTTCAAAAAAAATTTGATATTTCTAATGAAAATAAAAATTCAGATAAGGTTATTCACAATTTACTATTTTATAATAAAAATTGTTACAAAATTAAATGAAATAAAAATTAATGAGTTTCTCAAAGTTAAATTGGGAACCGTTGCTCTTGCTTTAATAGGCTTCCGGACCGAGGATCATTCGGTTAAAATTTAAAAAATTAATCAAATCGAATTAATTTTTTATTTATTTTGATTCAGTTTGATTTTAAATTTTAAAAGTTTTAATTATTTCAAATCGATTCGATTTTAATCAGAAAAAATAAAAAAATCAAACTGAATCGATTAATAATAATAATGTATTATTTTTAACAATATTGAGAGATTAGATTATATTAAAATTAAAATATTTTAATTAAATTTTAAAATATTAAAAATAAAGTATAAAAAATAAAAAAAATTATTGAAAATTTAAATCGATCAAACCAAATTGAATCGAACTGAATCAGATCGGTTTAATTCGATTCAATTTTTTA